>NC_053393.1:429124051-429249051 GCF_905171765.1 Bufo bufo
TACAAGAAAAATTTGCCTTAGGCCTCATGCACACGACAGTATTTTTTCACGGTCCGCAAAACGGGGTTCCGTTGTTCCGTTTTTGTTTCCATGTGTCTTCCTTGATTTTTGGAGGATCACCAGACATGAAAAGTGAAAAAAAAATCTAAGTCAAGTTGCCTTGAAAATGATAGGAAAAAAACGGACACGGATCACGGACGCGGATGACAATCTTGTGTGCCTCCGTGTTTTTTCACGGACCCATTGACTTGAATGGGTCTGCGAACCGTTGTCCATGAAAAAAATAGGACAGGTCATATTTTTTTGACGGACTGGAAACACGGATCACGGACACGGATGACAAACTGTGAATTTTCCGAGTTTTCAACTGACCCATTGAAAGTCAATGGGTCCGCAGAAAATCACGGAAAATGGAACAACGGACACGGAACATAACAAGGGTCGTGTGCATGAGGCCTTAGGCCGAGGATTTTCGATTTTTAAGGGGTTACAGGAGAAAAAGGACTCCACAATGTGTTACTCATTTCTTCCTGAATATGGCAATACCCCATATATAGTTGTAAACTGCTGTTTGGGCACACTGCAGAGTTCAGAAGAGAAAGAGCACCATGTGCATTTAAGGCCTAGTTTAGTGATTTATACGGCACTGACCGACAACTGCAGAGGCTCTGAGGTGAAATAAGAAAAAAAAAAAAACTCCCAAGAAGTGACCCCATTATAGAAACCACACCCTCACAGTATTTACCAACGGGTGTAGTGTGTATTTTGACCCCACATGTGTTTTTCAAACATTAATTCACTGTAGGTGGTTTAAAGTAAAAATTGCAATTTTTATAGAGATATGCCACCTCAGTGCCCAAAATGTTGTGCCTATTGAGTGCCAGTGTGAAAAGGAAGTCCTCTTATTATTACGTCGTGCCTCCTGGTTTTAGAAACACTCTAAATGTTTCGATACGCTGCAGGGTTTAGAAGGCAAAGACCACCTTTTGGCTTTTGCAGCGCAGATTTTGAAGGATTGGTTTAAGGGCGCCATGTTGCTATTGAACACCCTCTGGGTACCATTACAGCCATTCTCTGAGAATCATATACTTTTTTCATTTTCTCTTGATGAGCTTATTTTTGTGGGATGAGTTGCCATCATCATTGGTTCTATTTTGAGGTACGGTGTACATACAACTTTTTGATCACTTTTTAATTTTGCTTTATGTGAAGCAGGATCAAGAAAAGACCGCAATTGTGCCATTGCTTTCTGGGTTATGTTATTGTGGTGAACACCGTGTAGGAAAAATGATGTTATCTTTATTCTGCTGGTCAGTATGACTACAGAGATATCAATTTTATATAGTTCTTTTTACGTTTTAGCTTTTTTATACAAGACATTCTTGAAAAAAAAATCCTATTTTTGTCTTGTATGAGGGCTCATTTTTGGCAGGGTGAGTTGACGTTTTCATTGGTACCATTTTAGGGTCCATAGTACTTTTTAATCGCTCACTATTATGCTTTTTGTGAGGCAAGGTGACACCATTTTATTTTTTTTACAATGTTCACCTGGTGGGGTAGATCATGTGATATTTTTATAGAGCCAGTTGTTACAGATGCGGCGATACCTAGTATTTAAAAAAAAAAAAAAAAAACCTTGGGGGCACACAAAAAATGAATGAACAAAAGGCAAACATACTGGAGTCATTTATCAAGACCAGCATTTCAAGCCCAGTCTTGATGTTCCCTCAGAGGATTCGCTTAATTTATGAAGAGGCACATGCCTCGTCATAAATTAAAGGGTTTCTGTCACCAGAATTAACCCTATTAAACTTGCTGACATTAGCGATGTGCTAATGTCAGCTGAACATAAATAGCCTATTCCTACTTTTATCTATGCCCCCGTTACTGCAGAAATATAACTTTTCTAATATGCTAATTAGCCTCTAGGTGCAGGGGGGCGTTACCCCTGCTCCTAGAGGCTCAGTTCTCCCACCTCTGGCCACTCCCTGCTACACTAGATTGACAGGGCAAGGCAGCCTTCACCTCCAACTGTCGGCCCTGTGCGCTGGGGAAATCAGTGCAGGCGCAGTGAGGAAGCCGGCGAGCACCCTTCACTCACTGCGCCTGCGCCGAATACTGAACGGGACGGCGCAGGCGCGAGATTTACACGGCAGACAGGGCCGGCAGTAGGAGACCAACGCTGCCTGGCCCTGTCAATCTAGTGTAGCAGGGCGTGGCCAGAGATGGGAGAATGGAGCCTCTAGGAGCAGGGGTAACGCCCCCCTGCACCTAGAGGCTAATTAGCATATTAGAAAAGTTATATTTCTGCAGTAACGGGGGCATAGATAAAATTATGAGTAGACTAGTTAGGTTTAGCTGACATTAGCACATCGATAATGTCAGCTAGTTTAATATGGTTAATTCTGGTGACATAAACCCTTTAAGCATATTCTCTGGCAGTCCATGCGCCTAGATTGAAATCTGCTCCAGATTGTAGCTGGGCGAACATTTCAGTCATCAGTTAGGGTATGGATACACATCTGTATGGATACACCTTTTACCAGTAAACGAAGTGTGAATGAATTTAGAAATATGAAATTCGCTCATCTCTAGTGGCGAGGGCAGCGTAAAAACTCCACTTACACCTATATTTAGGAGCGGTGGCGTTCAAAAAGCCGCAAACCAGCATTTTGCTACTTTTTTCTATGCCAAAAAACTGGCATAGTAAGGGCATAGCAAATGACCCCCACTATATGGACAAGAAGGCCTCTAAAAATGTTGCAGAAACTGCTGATCAAGTCTGGCATCTTTTGAGGCTTTTATTTTTTTGGCCCAAAAAACCCCAAACACTTTAAGGCTGAGTTCACACGACCGTGTCCGGATAAGGTCCGGATGCGTTGCGGCAAACCCACGCGAGTAGGTACCCAATTGCAGTCAGTTTTGACTGCGATTGCGTTCCGTTGTTCAGTTTTTATCGCGCGGGTGCAATGCGTTTTGCACGCACATGATAAAAAACAGACTGTGGTACCCAGACCCGAACTTCTTTAACTGAAGTTCAGGTTTGGGTTCGGTGATGGACCATGTGATTGGACCATGTGATGTGACGTCACCACAGGTCCTTTATTCGGCAGCTCATGATTAAAGAAGTAAGAAGAGACCAGAAGCTATGCGATCAAGAGGAGAAGGTGAGTTAATTATTTTTTTCCTTTTTACCCCTCAATTTACCACCTACTAAGCATTCTGTATTAAAGAATGCTATTATTTTCCCTTATAACCATGTTATAAGGGAAAATAATACAGTGAATAGACTGTCATCTTAGCAACCATGCGTGAAAATCGCACCGCATCCGCACTTGATTGCGGATGCTATGCGATTTTCACTCAGCCCCATTCACTTCTATGGGGCCTGCGTTGTGTGATAAACGCACAATATAGAGCATGCTGCGATTTTCACGCAACGCACAAGTGATGCGTGAAAATCACCACTCATGTGCACAGCCCCATAGAAATGAATGGGTCCGGATTCAGTGCGGGTGCGATGCGTTCACCTTCCGCATTGCGCCCGCGCGGAAATCTCGCCTGTGTGAGCTCAGCCTAAGGTTTAATGCACACGACCATGGGTTTGGTCCGCATCCTATAGACCCACTCATTTCAATGGGGCCGCAAAACATACGGGCAGCACACTGTGTGTTGTCCGCATCCATATGTCCGTTCTACGACCCCACCAAAAAAAATAGAACATGTCCTAGTCTTGTCCGTTTTGCAGACAAGAATAGACAATTCTAAGAGGGCAGGATGTAGCAATTTGCAAAATGCACAAAGCTGGTATCTGTGTTTTGCGGATCCACAATTTGCGAACCGCAAAAACTGCTATGATAGTGTGCATGAACTCTAAATGAAAGTATGTGTGAAGGAACACAAGGAAGCTCAAAAAATATGTTGCTTCTTCCTCGTGTACGGCCTTATTTAAACCTCTGTAATGATATCTGTGACAAGATGGTCAGTGGTTTATCCGTGAAGAATACGTGTTTGGTCAGTGCCCTCTGTACTCTATATCACTAGGATATGCCACTAATGTCAGGTAGGTGCAAGTCCCTATCTCTAGACCGCAGCTCCCAAAGTTACTAAGAATGCACCGCGCATGCATGCCTGCCCTCCATTCATTTCTATGGGAGTGCACCGAACTTCCATAGAAATTAATAGTGGGCTGCTGTGCACGTGCGGTGCCCTTCTTCAGCTTGGGCGCTCCGTTTTAGAGGTAGAGGTGGGTTCTGCACCTATCTGACATTGGTGGCATATCCCAGTAGTGCTGAGCGAAGTGAGCTTCGGATCAATTCAGTCAGGTTTAGTACCAGCTGGTACCCCAATACCAAACCAGTACATGTACGGCACTGGAGCGATGTGCGAACATGGCGCCCGCTTGCACGTGCAGCGGGCGTCATGGCCGGCAGATCTCTGCTGTTTTATACAGCAGAGACCCGCGGCTAATTACCGTGACCGGCAATAATGCAGATCGCGGTAATTAAATGCTTTAGATGATGTGATCAAGTGAGGTCACGGCATCTAAATGCACAAAAACCCGGAAGCGTCATGCTACCGATGCCCCGTGTGGCATCGGTACTTGCGCTGAACACGTTCAGCCTCGCTGATGAGGCTGAAAGTGTTCATGCTGCAATTCTTATTTTGGCCACCAGATGGCAGGCCAGGATAAGAAATGAGCAAAGTTGACTTTCAACAGCAATTTAAAAATCCCTGAAAGAACAAAATTAAAAATTAAAAAACATAATTAATAAGCTCATATGAGCCACAAAATGATCACAAAAATAAAAAAAAGTTACAAATATATAAAAAATAGAAAAAGTTAAAATCACCCCCCTTTCCATATAGTTAAAAAATAAATACCCTAAATAACAATAAATATAAATATCATGGGTACCAACGCAACCAAAAACGTCCATACTATTAAAATAGAAAAAAAAATTCCAATACGGCGAATGGCGCAATGGAAAAAAGGGTCAAAATGGCCGATTTGCCATTTTTTCATTGCTTCTTACCCAAATTTTTTTTTATAAAATATGATCAAAAAGTCAACCACACTCCAAAAAGTACAGACTGTTCCGCAAAAAATGACAGTAGTATAAAAAAGTTATGGGGGTCAGAATATGGTGATGTAAAAAAACGAATTTTTTCTCAAAGTTTAAATTTATTTTTACACTATTTAGACATAAAAATCTATACATATGTGGTATTGTTGTAATCGTACTGACCCAGAGAATGAAGGACATGGGTCAGTTTTGCTGTAAACAAAACTCTGTGGGAACAAAACCCGTAAAACGGTGGAGGGATTGCGTTTTTTTTTTTTTCCAATTCCACCCCATTTTGAATTTTTCTCCCGCTTCCCACTACATTGGCATTAGAAAGTACAACTTGTTCCGCAAAAAATAAGCCCTCATACAGCTATGTGACCGGAAACATAAAAAAGTTATGGCTCACGGAAAATAGGGAAGAAAAATGAAAAAGCAAAAACTGAAAAACCTCCGGTAGCAAAGGGGTTAAAGATGCAGAAATGAACACCGAATTCATTCATCAAAGTCTCGCACGAGTTTGGATGAAGCCATGTTTGTCTCCACAGAGCCAATACATTGTATTATTTACGGAGACAGCATTAAAATCGCAGTATTCGACTGTATCGATGATCCAAAGCTCGATTCGTTCAAAACTAGAGATGAGCGAACTTGTGTTTTTAAGTTCGGCGTACAAGGTTCAGGTTATCGAAGGATTCCGTGGAATCCATAATGGGATTCTTACATAACCCAAACGCTGTACGCCAAACTTGAAACACAAGTTCGCTCAACACTACTCTAGACTATATCCCAGCGATATGCCACCAATGTTTAATAAGGGCTCGGGCACACGGCTGTTGCTCGGCCGTTCCGTGCATTGGGGACCGCAATTTGCATTTCCCAATGCACGGGCAACATCCGTGCGGATTCCACAGATGGATCCAGATCCATTGTCCGTGATCCGTCCGAACATGTTCTATTATTTGCGGAGAGAACTCCATGTTGGCACTCCGTAGTGCTTCCGTGCCGCCGTTCCGCACCGGACCTTCTGGATTGCGGACCCATTCAAGTGAATATACCGTTAGCGGGCCGCAATATGGGCACGGCTGGCACACGTGCGTAAGCCCTAAGGGTCCTTACCATTAAAAAAAGAAAACGGACAGGAGAACAGCATGGTGTGGCAGCATTATTCATACTTTCCCGTAGTATAATTATTTGGTGACAATATGGGGGACTCTTTGGTCAGTGAAGAAGAAAGGGTCGCTTTTTCTTTCTTGTCAGTTAAATTCTGCTATAACCCTTTGCAATTCTCTTGAGTCTGTGGCGTAGGTTCATACTCAGCGGCATTTCCCCATCATTGTTTAGCCTACGACGCCAGAGTTTCTACTAGGCATGCGCAGTCGGCTGTCCTAACGGTGACGTCACAGCTGGAGGGCGGGGATAGGATGTTGGCTGTGTGGCAGTTCTCGTAGATGTACAGTGCTGCTGCGGTCGGTCCGTGGGGGTGATGGTGGTAGGTGGGCACTGTAACCTGATCCCTCGCTGCAGGTTTACTACGTTACTCACTGCGGAGACTGAGCCTCACATTTCTTTTCTTACTTTTGCTAAACTTTCTGAGCCTTGAGGTGACCACTGGCTGCCGGGCGATGCGGGACATGTGACCAGGGTAAGTGCGCAATGTCTGCTGTGGCGTTCACTTCACATGCCAGGCTTTCTCTGCAGAATGTGGTGTGACTAGTGTAAATGCCGCATGCGCTTATGCCATGAGATGCAAAGAATATGAACCAGGAGCTGCAGACCAGTGTTTATGGCTTGTGATCAGTTACAGAACAGTGATGAGAAGGCAGTGGTGGAACAGTCATTTTAACCTAGTAAGGGCTCGTTCACACCACCGCGGTTTTGGTCCGCGTCCGAGCCGCAAATGCGGCTCGGACGCGGACCCGTTTACTTCAATGGGGCCGCAAAAGATGTCCGCATCCGTTGCTCTGTTCCGTGGCCCGCAAAAATTATGAGGCATGTCCCATTCTTGTCTGTTTTGTGGACAAGAATAGGCATTTCTATAGCAGCCCTCCTGTTCCGTTCCGCAAATTGCGGAAGGCACACACGGGCGGCATCCGTGTTTTGCTGACCACCGCAAAACATGGCACGGTCGTGTGAACAAGCCCTAAGGCTGATTTCACACATGTGCGTTCGGTCCGGGAAATACGCTCCGTGCGATGGCTGCCTCTCCTGGACTGAACACACTTTGTATGAAATCAGTTTACAGTGACAGGTTTATTTCTTGTCTGTCATCACCTCATTAAATGGGTCTTAGAATCCCCACCCCGTCAAGTTGGGTATAACTGCCCTTTTTAGTGGTCGGGTGGTGCTTCTGTGGGGCCTTTCTTGTTTTAAAGGGATCTTCTAGTATACTGTAGGACTGAGAAGTTGATGGCTTTATGAGCCAGGCCACTTCAGCTTTATTCAGTTTCACTTCATGGGCACGACCACACGGCTCAGGCATGTTGCAGTAGGATCGCGCTATTTAGCCCTTTATTGTTAAGGCTACTTTCACAATAGCATTGTTTAAATCCGGCGTTCAATTCCGACACCGGAACTGCCCGCCGGATCCGGAAAAACGTGTGAAAACGGATTACATTTGAATCCTGATCAGAATTTTGATCACAATGAAAAAATGCATTGGAAAAAACGGATCCGGCATTTATGGACTTTAACTTTTTTTTCCACATTTTTCGGGTTTAACATGCAAAAGCCGGATCCGGTTTGACTGAACACTCTGTGCCGGATCCGGCGTTAATGCAAGTCAATGGGAAAAAGACTGGATCCGTCGTTCAGTCAAAGTGTACAGGATTTTTGGCCGGAGGTGAAAATACAACATGCTACGGTTTTCTGAAAAGCCTGATCAGTCAAAAAGACTGAACTGAAGACATCCTGATGCATAATAAACGGATTACTCTCCATTCAGAATGCATTAGGATAAAACTGATCAGTTCTTTTCCGGATTTGAGCCCCTAGGACGGAACTCTATGCCGGAAAAGAAAAACACTAGTGTGAAAGTACCCTAAGGCTACTTTCTAGTGTTGAGCGAAGCGAGCTTCGGATGCTTCATCCGAAGTCGCTTCGTTCGAAACTTTGGAATAATACTGTACGGAGATTCGTCTCCGTACAGTATTAGAATGTATGGGCTCCGATGAGCCGAAGTTATTTATTCACGAAGTCGCGAGTGACTTCATTGAATAACTTCGGTTATTGATTTTTAAAGTGGAAAAACACTTCCAGCTAGTACCTCGGAACCGGAGCAGAGTTCGGTTTCAAGTTTTAAAGTGGTTTTCCACTTTAAAATTCAACTACCAAATTTATTTAATGAAGTCATTTGCGACTTTGCGAATAACTTACTTCGGCTCATTGGAGCCCATACATTCTAATACTGCAGGGACATGGATCTCTGTACAGTATTAATCCGAAGTTTTGTACAAAGTGACTGAAGCATGGGAAGCTCGCTTTGCTCAACACTATTACTTTCACATCTCCAGTGTGAATAGCGGCAGTAGAGAACAGCCTGCCCGGAATTCACCCAAGTATAATGGGGTCTGGCGGAGATCCGTACACATTCCGGCAGACTGCTGCGGTTTGTGTCCGGCCGATTCTCCGTTTGTCTGCCGGAACAGCCATGCTGGAATTTCACTCCAGAGGAGTGAAGTAGTCTAAAGGGGCTTTCCGAGATGTGTTAACGGATGACCTACCCTCTGGGATACGTCATCAGTATCTGATCATTGGGGATCAGAAACCCCAACCCCATCAGCTGATTGAGAAGGCACTGGCGCCAGCAGTGACATCAGGTTCAATGGTCATATGGCGTAGAATTGGCTCAGCTCCATTGTGGTGAATGGGGCTGAGCTGTGATGCCAAGCACATCCTCTATACCTGCGGCCCTCCAGCTGTTGCAAAACTACAACTCCCATCATGCCCTCCTGTTGGCTGATGGCTTTAGGCTGTCCGGGCATGCTGGGAGTTGTAGTTTTGCAACAGCTGGAGGGCCACTGGTTGGACATCCCTGCTCTATACTATGTACAGCCTTGGTGAGCAGAGAGAAGGCCACGGTGCCACTGCGAGCGCAGGTGACTTCTCAAACAGGTGATTGGTGGGGGTCCAGAGGATAGCAAAAAGGGAATAAGGTTGTCCTTTGTGGGTGAGACGGTGCAGGCCGCACCTCTCCCCAAGGTACTGCTAGGAAGCGTAATAGGAAAATCAAAGGGGCAGCAACATTTAAAACATGGTATTTATTGATATAACTAAAACATATATATAATCCCCTTACAAACAAACAAAGACAAACAGACACAGTCGGGACCTGGGTACTATAGAGCCGCAGGAATGCGGGTCGCGGTACACTGAGTCCCTAGGGCGGGCCCTTAATAGGGCTGTGTGGACCCCAAGGGTCAAGAGGAGCCACAGAAGGTGCTGAGAAACACCCCAGCGTGGGCGTCCTGAACCCCAATTGGGAACAGGTAATGCCCAGTCAGGTTAAAATAAGGGTAGATCTTACCGGTGTGAGCTCAGACCATGCATGTGTCCAGCGGGCACAGGAGACACCCGGACAATGGATCTTTTCTCAGCACGTAGATAAGGTGTTCAAAATGCGGGGGAGGGATTCTTCATAGATTAGGTCATTCCTAGTCAGGGTCCGCAGGGAGAGTGAACTGTCCCTGTTGTACCCTGCTTGGCCTACTATGACCCTAATGCCCTAACACGGGATCCGTGCCCTGGAAGGGGTGGTCCCGTCCGGAACCTGACCCTGGTATAAGGTCCCTATGAGACCCTGCCAGGGTGGTGTGTAGAACACCTAATCTAGTGAGACTAGAATAAATGATGGAACCGTGGATAAAAGAAGGGTATGTTCATATGTCCCTACGCGTTTCTTCAGATAGAACATACACGGAAAATATATAGCACTACAGGCAACCCCTAGAATCATCAGGGGACGGGGGTGAGTACTAGTAGCTGCCTCCTAGACCACTTAGTGTCAGTGATGTACTACTGAACCTAGGTGGACATGGGCAGACTCGAAAGGCTTAGTCTATTTACACTAAGAGAGACCTTATAGCCACATAAGAGACTATGCTTATGTTAGGCAATTGGGAGGGAGGTGCTGGCTACCTCTAACCACTAATTGATAAGTAACGTGGTTACTGTAACTATGTACTTATTTTGAGCTGGAAATATTTTTTTTTGCGGTCCCCAATGCACAGAACGGCCGCACAATGGCCTTGTGCATGAGTCCTTAGCCTGTGATGTTTGGTCACTTGGTTATACTGAGTGACACACGACATGTACGTGGCAGCGCTCACCTGCCCGCTAGGCGCTTTCCACTGCACGCCTCATGTCCCGGGAGCGGCGCAGGTGACTACGGCGGGGTTTCTGTTTTCCTGTACGAAGACTCTAACAGCGTTTCCCAGACAGGAGCCGTCTCATCACCGTAAGGGCCCATTCACACATTCGTGTGTGTGTGTTTTGCGGATCCACGGATCCGCAAAACACAGACAGCGGCAATGTGCGTTCCGCATTTTGCGGACCGCACATTGCCGGCACTAATAGAATATGCCTATTCTTGTCCGCAACCTCACCGAAAACACTTGCAAGTCATCTCCATTGATTTCAGTGTGAAAACTGCTTGTTAATTTACCCAGCGCTTTGTTTTTTCCTTTTAAAAACTGTGGCGTGGAAAAAAAATGCTTACCAATAAGAATCTCAGAATATAACAATACTTTAAAAAGGGATCTAGCCTTACTATACCATCAACCTTTCAACAATAGCCCCAAGAAATAGGAAGCACTTAATATGTAAAAATATAAAATTTATTAAATGTCACATATATAAACATCATATAGAGTGATAGAGGCCAAGCTCCAGAATATTGCTGCAGAATCAAAGCATATTCAGGGTAGATAGACTGAACCAATATATATCAATATGCCTTTTAATTCAATGCCCCATAGATAGAAAGGATCTAAAATAATAAACAAATAGTTACTATAATATAATAAGATAATACACCAATAGTTACTATACAGCAAGTGCAACTAATATAAACCATCGATATAGAGTCCCACAATGCCTATTTGTCTGATTGTGATATAAATAAGGTACAATACCGTAACTCAGCGAACAGTGGTCACCATTAATAATATAATGGCCGCTATCCCAAATAAGTACAACGCTCAGACGGTATTGGCAAATTAGGGATCAATGGCCCCAATCTGAATGGCCAGTTCTAGATGATATATATATAGTAAAATATGGGCTAAACTAAATTAGTAGCCACCCTGAGGGTTTTGCTGTATACACGGTAGACCTGACCATCGCCATTATGGGTGTTTAATTATATTAATTCTTTACTATGCATTTTTTCTTGGTTCTATATTTGCTCCTGCAGCTGCAAGATTCTCTATGTATTTACAATATTTTCAGAATGGCTACTAATTTTGTTTAGTCCATATGTTATTATATATGGCTATTTAGAACTGGCTATTCAGATTGGGGCGATTGATCCCTAATTTGCCAATACCGTCTGAGCGTTGTACTTATTTGGGATAGCGGCCATTATATTAATGGTGACCACTGTTCACTGAGTTACGGTATTGTACCTTTTTTATATCACAGTCAGACAAATAGGCATTGTGGGACTATATATTAATGGTTTATATTTGTTGCACTCGCTGTATAGTAACTATTGATCTATTATCTCATTATATTATAGTAACTATTTATTATTTTACTATGTAATTTTTTTTTTTTCTATCTATGGGACATTGATTTAAAAGGCATATTGATATACCGGTATATTGGTTCAGTCTGTCTACCCTGTGTATCCTTTGATTCTGCAGCAATATAATGAAACTTCTTATTAAAACAGGCAGGATCAAAAAACACATGGGGGTAAAAACTTGATAAAAAACAAACCAACCACGAGGAATCCTGAAGCTCACTGTGCATCAGTTTCTTTTTCTGCACCCAAAAACTCAGTGCGAATATACCCTTAGATTTCTGATACTAAAATAAATTTCGCCCACAGGGGTGACACCAAATGACATCAGAATGTTTCTTGGAATCAGTGTTCGAGGGGCTTGGCCCTCAATTTAAATATTGAAAGTGAAAGGTGCAGCTTGAAGGTACTTTCCAATTCATGTCAGGCAATACAGTTTGGGGAATCTGATTCCTGTGGTTCCTGTACCTTGAGGGCCTTGAACGTGCACAAGACTTGGATTGCCACGCTACAGTAATCCTTTGTTCACAATAGCGGTCATTCATGAGGTTGCGTTTAGTGTTGAGCGAATCGAAGCATCTGAAGTGGAATTCGATATGAAGTTTAGGAAAAATTCTAATTGCCACGAATCCGAATTTCCTCACGTGGTGGCTGCACGTGTTACAAAGCGAAAATAAGAAGCCCGGGGACGTGAGATCACCCATAATGCCGTGCAGCCAGCCAATCTGCAGATAGCCATCCCCTGTGATGTCACAGCCTTTTAAAAGCCTCATCCCACGCGGTCTCCACCATTTCACTGTGAGTTGAGCATAGGGAGACACGTGGCAAACGCTTATGCGCTAGGGACAGTGTGGACAAGTGAGGAAAATTGGCCACTACCTAATACAGTTTTTTTTGCCTTCCTCTGGACCAACTTGCAGGATAACAGGCAGAACTGGATGGACAGATGTCTTTTTCCAGCCTTATGAACTATGTTATCTTACTGTGTTATGTAGTGTTGCTGAAAACTGTTTAAAAAAAAATATTGGATAGGGACAGTGTAGGGGGATCGTCGGGAGAGTTTTTGAGACTGTAGGGAGACAGCAGGGAGACTTCAGGTTAAAGGGGTTGTCCAAGTTATATTTATTGATGACCTATTCTCAGGATTGGTCATCAATATCAGCGCTGCCTCCTGCCAGCGCTGCCTCCTCTTCATTGTTTACCTGCTCGCCGTTGCATCTGCAGCGGTGAGCAGGTGTAATTACACCTAACCGTCCCATTCATTTCAGTGGTACGGATCGCTCCTATACAAGTGTATAGCAGCGATCTGTACCATTGAAATGAATGGGCCGGCTTGGGTGTAATTACACCTGCTCACCGCTGCAGATACAAAGGGCGAGCAGGTAAACAATGAAGGAGGCAGCGCTGGCACGGCGCACGCCTTCTCTTCAAACAGCTGATCGGCGGGGGTGCCGGACCCCAGCCGATCTGATATTGATGACCTATCCTGAGAATAGGTCATCAATAAATATAACTTGGACAACCACTTTAAGTGTAATCGCCGCATGCATCTTGTTCAACTGCTGTGATATTTATAGTTGATCTGTTATTTTATACATAGACTTAGTACGTCAGAGTCAGACTCGGCATCAACAGGCAGTCTAAGATATCGCCACATGCATCTTGTTCAGCCGCTGCGACATTCATAGTTAACTTGTTACATTACTGACAGTTACTGTACACTATGGCCAACAGACGGTTGCCTGGGCCCTCCAAAGGAACAGGCAGTGGCAAAAATGTTGCTGTAGCCGGCACAAGTAGCAGCAGAATAAGGCTACTTTCACACTAGCGTCGGGGCTCCGCTTGTGAGCTCCGTTTGAAGGGGCTCACAAGCGGCCCCGAACGCATCCGTACTGCCCTAATGCATTCTGAGTGGATGCGGATCCGCTCAGAATGCATCAGTCTGGCAGCGTTCAGCCTCCGCTCCGCTCAGCAAGTGGACACCTGAACGCTGCTTGCAGCGTTCGGGTGTCCGCCTGGCCGTGCGGAGGCAAGCGGATCCGTCCAGACTTACAATGTAAGTCAATGGGGACGGATCCGTTTGAAGTTGACACAGTATGGCTCAATTTTCAAACGGATCCGTCCCCCATTGACTTTCAATGTAAAGTCTGGACGGATCCGTCTGAAGCTACTTTCACACTTAGAATTTTTTCTACAATATAATGCAGACGGATCCGTTCTGAACGGATCCCAAGTCTGCATTATATGAGCGGATCCGTCTGGGCAGACATCAGACGGACCCGCTCTGAACGGTAGTGTGAAAGTAGCCTAAGGTGTGGATGTAGTAGCAGCCGCAGCACCAGGCCAGAGCTACCACTGTCATCCAGCGGTCGTGTTTTGACCAACAATCCAGGTGTACTGGAATGCTTGACTCGCTCCTCAACATCATCTCAAGTGACAACAGATACGGCCAGGAATCAGTGGGTTCCTCTGACACCATGCTTAGTTGGCATGGCCCAGGAACTAATTGTATGCACTCACCTGTCCTGAACCTGCCTCTTTCTTTTGCTGCACCTTTTGCTAGCCAAGTAATGTATGCTGCCCAGGGGCATAGCTAAAGGCTCATGGGCCCTGGTGCAAGGGTTCAGCTTGGGCCCCATCCTTCCCTCAATGCCTTGTCTTCTCATGTGGCACAAGGGTCTTGGGGCCCCCTCAGGCTCCTGGGCCCGATAGCGACTGCTACCTCTGCACCCTCTATATCTGCGCCTCTGATGCCGCCGGTTCTGCTCCGCTTATCAGCGAGGATGAGCTTTGTGAGGACAGTCAACAGTTACAGGCCAACACAGACCTGGAGGAGAGGTCCGCTGCGGACTCCTCTAGGCATGCAACTACTGATGATGACAGTCCGATGAGAGCACATGTTGCAAGAGGTTAGGGACGTGCGCACGAGACAGGTGAGGGTGACCCAAATGACGACCAAACAGATGTAGATAATGATGTAGACGATCGGACATGGGAAACGGATAATCATCATCATCATCATCATCAGGAGTGAAAGAGGCAGCAGAGTGGAAGCAGTGGGAGATCTGGGGTACACTGTCTGCTACTCAGGAGACTACCTGTGAGGAACACACTAGCAGTACACGGGTTTATAAAAGCAGCGGCAGGCATCATGCAGTGGTAGAAAATGCTATATCCCAATGTGGGAATTTTTTCACCAAGTCGCTGGGGGACGTTAGCGTAGCGGCATGCATAAAGTGTGGGCAGAAGGTGAGGTGCGGCCAGGGTGTTAATGTTGGCACGACGGCCCTGCATCAACACATGGAGTGTCACCATAAAGTGGCATGGGAAAACCATGCCACTCATTTAGTGTTGCAGCCTGATGTGGCAACCACTGCATCTCCCACCGGCCCGCACCCCCTCTCCAGCAATCAGGGCTGGACAGTGTCAGCAAAAGAAAGCAGTTGTTCCTTCCTACCGACTTCAGTGATGTCTGATGCTCCTCCTACTCCTTGTCAATTGTTTGACAGCGCTAAGAGAAGTGGGGCCCAAGCTGAACTATTGCACCAGGGCCCATGAGCCTTTAGATATGCCCCTGGTTGTACCTATGGTCAGGGCTTTTTTTCTGGCGGAACGCATCGGAACGGCGTTCCGCCACCTTTTGACATCGCAGCCTGCCATGCTCCAGCATCGCAGGCTGCGATGTATCAGCGGGGAGGGACTGGGAGGAGGAGCTGGGGGCCGAGGCGTTCACTGTGCTCCGGCCCCCAGCTCCAGTACAGTTATAGAATGTGTAAAATTAATAATGATTCTATTCATGAGGCCCCCTCTGTAGTAGAACATTCAATCTATCCATCCTACTCACAGGGCTGTTATCGTAATCCAGGCCGGCCGGGCAGACGAGCGGCAGCGTGACTGACTGACGTCACGTGCCTGCCTGGCCTACTTTATGAATGAAGCAGGCGGCGCAGGCATGTGACGTCAGTCAGTGACACTGCCGCTCGTCTGCCCGGCCGGCCTGGATTACGATAACAGCCCTGTGAGTAGGATGGATATATTGAATGTTCTACTACAGAGGGGGCCTCATGAATAGAATCATTATTAATTTTACACATTTTATAACTGTACTGGAGCGGCAATGGGGGGGTCTGTGGATGGCACTGTTATGGGGTGGGGGGGTGTCTGTGGATGGCACTGTTATGGGGTGGGGGGGGTGTCTGTGGATGGCACTGTTATGGGGTGGGGGGGGTGTCTGTGGATGGCACTGTTATGGGGTGTCTGTGGATGGCACTGTTATGGGGTGTCTGTGGATGGCACTGTTATGGGGTGTCTGTGGATGGCACTGTTATGGGGTGTCTGTGGATGGCACTGTTATGGGGTGTCTGTGGATGGCACTGTTATGGGGTGTCTGTGGATGGCACTGTTATGGGGTGTCTGTGGATGGCACTGTTATGGGGTGTCTGTGGATGGCACTGTTATGGGGTGTCTGTGGATGGCACTGTTATGGGGTGTCTGTGGATGGCACTGTTATGGGGTGTCTGTGGATGGCACTGTTATGGGGTGTCTGTGGATGGCACTGTTATGGGGTGTCTGTGGATGGCACTGTTATGGGGTGTCTGTGGATGGCACTGTTATGGGGTGTCTGTGGATGGCACTGTTATGGGGTGTCTGTGGATGGCACTGTTATGGGGTGTCTGTGGATGGCACTGTTATGGGGTGTCTGTGGATGGCACTGTTATGGGGTGTCTGTGGATGGCACTGTTATGGGGTGTCTGTGGATGGCACTGTTATGGGGTGTCTGTGGATGGCACTGTTATGGGGTGTCTGTGGATGGCACTGTTATGGGGTGTCTGTGGATGGCACTGTTATGGGGTGTCTGTGGATGGCACTGTTATGGGGTGTCTGTGGATGGCACTGTTATGGGGTGGGGGGGTCCCTGTTCTCTAAAGGGGCGGTTTTAGGGGGCGGTCCTAGGGGTGGGTAGGGGCGTGGCCAGGGGAGGGGGGCTGAGTTCCACCACCTTTTCTCTGAGAAAAAAAGCCCTGCCTATGGTCAAGGACAATATATGTCATTCACATCCCACTGGGTAAATGTTGTTTCTAGCCAGGTGATGGCAGTGCCGCGTCTGCATTATAAAGAACGCAGAAAAGCATTTTGTCTGCGCTGCATTGGGGTAGGCTGACCTATGCATCCTGCATGGCTCACCTCTTCACTCTCGATGTCACTCAGTTCCTCAAGTCTTCCACTGAACTGCAAGAGCTGTTACAAATGTCCAGGAAACTGTATGCACTTCAGCCACTCTTAGGCCCCTTTCAGACGAGCGAGTGTCACTCTCCGGACTCGCAGCGCAGCACCCGGCCTGAACTTTATGATGCTATGTAACCCTTAGGCCCCTTTCACATGAGCGAGTTTTCCGCATGGGTGCAATGCATGACGTGAATGCATAGCACCCGCACTGAATCCTGACCCATACATTTGAATGGGTCTGTGTACATGAGCTTTTTTTTTCACACAGTTCTGCAGCATGTTCTTTAGGCCTCATGCACACGAACGTTGTTTTGGTCCGCATCCGAGCCGCAGTTTTTGGGTTCACTTCAATGGGGCCGCAAAAGATGCTGACAGCACTCCATGTGGTGTCCGCATCCATTGCTCTGTTCGGTTGTCCGCAAAAAAAATATAAGGCAGTTATATTAATGGATATCCATGCCGTTCCTCAATTTGCGGACCGCAAAACACACAACGGTCGTGTGCATGAGGCCTTATCCTGCGTTTTTTACGCAGCCCTGGCCCCATAGAATTGAATGGGGCTTCAGTGAAAAACGCATTGCATTCGGAAGCAAGTGCGGATGCGATGCATTTTTCACTGATGGCTGCTAGGAGATGTTGTTTGTAAACCTCCAGTTTTTTATCACATGCGTGAAAAAACGCATTGCAGAAAAATCTGAACGAAATTGCCGACACAACTGATTGAACTTGCTTGCAAAATGGTGCGAGTTTCATTGAACGCACTCGTACCTAATCCGTCACGCTCGTGTGAAAGGGGCCTTACAGCTGGAATGTATTGGATAACATTGCTGACCATAGATCTATTATGACGGAATGCAATACGGAATGTCTCTTATAGAATTCCGTTATGGTCCGTGGTAACGGAATCCATTACTGGGCACGCAGACTTCAATTGTTGCCGTAACTGGCCAACTTTGCCATGGCCATGCTTTCCTGCCCGGCCGGTATTGTGGCATCAGAGCGCATTTTCAGGGAGGGGGGAGCATAGTTTCCTTTTAGAGAACTCGCCTTTCCTCTCAATATGTTGAGATTCTAACCTTCATAAAGATGAATCAGGCGAGGATCAACCAGGATTTCCAGACACCGGTGCCTGATGCATAATTCTGCCACTAATGATCATACTGTATTGTGCTGCTACACTGGGATATTATGCTGTATGGGCCATAACTTCTGGCCACGTGCTGCTGCCTCCATTTTGATGCTGCCACCCGCCCGCTGGCTCTACTGCCATTTCTACAATAGGGGCTTCTTGGCCTACTGATTTGTACATTTTTAAAAGGATATGCACCGGGTGGGGATAGCAGAAGGCACTGGGAAAGTGGAGCTGATGGCACTGGGGGGAATGACGGGTGTTGGGGACTGATGGCACTGGGGGGAATGACGGGTGTTGGGGACTGATGGCACTGGGGGGAATGACGGGTGTTGGGGACTGATGGCACTGGGGGGAATGACGGGTGTTGGGGACTGATGGCACTGGGGGGAATGACGGGTGTTGGGGACTGATGGCACTGGGGGGAATGACGGGTGTTGGGGACTGATGGCACTGGGGGGAATGACGGGTGTTGGGGACTGATGGCACTGGGGGGAATGACGGGTGTTGGGGACTGATGGCACTGGGGGGAATGAATGGTGTTGGGGACTGATGGCAGGGGGTCTGATTTTTTTATAAAGGAAAACAGTCTATTAGTTCATTTTTTCTTATTAGAGTACTCGATTAATCGTAAAAATAATCAGTAGAATACTTAATTACTAAAATAATCGTTTACTGCAGCCCTAATTGGGGGTCTGATTAATATTGGGGGTCTGAGCTGAGGTCTGATTAACAATGGGAGTCTGATTGGGGCTCTGAGCTAAGGTCTGCTTAAAGGGAGTCTTGTCAGCACATTTACCCCTTTTTAACAGTTCCCATAGCGCTGTAGCCGCAACACAGATGATTGAAACGGTACCTTTATATGCTTTTGTGGACTTGTAAAACTGGCAAAAACAAACTTTGATGCATATGTAAATGAGGGCTCGCAAGTGCCCAGGGGCGGCGTCCACCGCGTTGGTGACCAGGCAGCTCTGCCTCTTATCCCCGCCCAGCCTCTTCCTCTGCCCACCCATCTGTTTTCTCTCCCCCTCAGCGAGATCCCACGCCTGCGCGCTGACTTCCTTGGCCGGGGCATGCGCACTGCGATGCCCATTGCTGGCACGGCATCGCAGTAGCTTATGCGCATGCGCTGGCTAACGGCGCAAAAACTGCAGAAATGAGGCGGTCCATCGGCGCAGGAGAAGAGGAGGAAAGCCGAGCGAGCAGCTGTCACTGCAGACACAGAGAGCCAACAGAGGTACATTTATCTCTTTGATCCGTTAGCCGGCGCATGCGCATAAGCTACTGCGATGCCGTGCCAGCAATGGGCATCTGTGTTGCGGCTACAGCGCTATGGGAACTGTTAAAAAGGGGTAAATGTGCTGACAGACTCCCTTTAACATTGGGGGTCTGATCTGAGGTTTGATTAACATTGGGGGGAATTTCCTCCGCTAAAACCTAGGTGCGCGTTATGGGCAGGTTTGTCTTACAGGGTAAAAATACCTACATTTATTTGGCGATGTGAACATTGCATTGGAACACTTCATATATATTCCAGCTTCATTCTTTATTCTGTATTTGTATCTTCTTTGGACATATTTTTTACACCGTAGGCTGTAAGATGACACCAATGGACTAACAAAAGTAACATAACCGGTCAGGTTATCAGTAGGCAAATCTGTATAAAATGCAGAAACCAGTTAGATGAGACTATAAGCTTTCGAATACATGTTGTGGTAGACACACCTTTGTATATGTGACAAATAAAAGTAACAGCACTCACCTCACCTTTGTTATCGGTCTTTACTGCTGCAGTATTATGGACACGTGCCATAATACTGGAATCCCGGAGCAGCGCTCAGCAGTGATGCCACTGACCAGTCTTCTCTATCACTATTATTTCGTGTTTTTTAGTACCTGTATGTAGGAGTGGGTCGTGAGCTTATCTGCCGTGTACTTTGGTATAGTTGGGTCAGTGATGAAGCTGCTTTTTGGAAGACGTTCCTTTGTGTCCAGCAAGGACAGGAATGCTTCATCAGAAGTTCCATAGGAATAGATGTAAAGACTCTTGCGGCATCTTCTGGAAAATGATCTCTATATATTAGGACTCATACTAAAAACCAGTAGAACAATAAAAATACATAGTATCCAGTAATCCAAAATGACTGACAGTCTTCACTTTCTGCTCAGTCCTAAAGTACTGGCGCCTGTAACAAACGCCTGTGCTGAATATCTAGCAACGTCAAAGATAAAACTAAAAACATCCGGCATGAAATAATCTCACGGTCTCCAAGTAGCGCTGGACCCTTCCCTTCCGCACTTTCTCCATTACACCCATCCACAGGCAGAGATCTCCTCTCTTTCTCCCCTTCTACCACGTTCACTAGTGACCCTATTCCCTCACTCCTCCTCCAGTCTCTCTGTCACTACTTACCTAACTAAAATATTTGACCCCTCTCTCTTCTGATATCGTCCCCTCCTCTTTCAAATATGCTGTCATAACCCCATTACTGAAAAAAACATTTTTAACTCGCTATGTGCATCTAGTTACCGGCCTGTCTTTATCTCTAAACTTTTGGAACTCCTGGTCTACTCTTTCGTCATCCGCTATCTTTTTGTTAACTCTCTCCTTAACCCTATACAATCTGGTTTCCACACTGTACAAAAACTGTCCTTGCCAAAGTGTCATATGATCTCCTAATGGCTAAATACAATTGTGACTGCTCTCTAATGATTCTGCTTGGAATCTCTGCGGCATTTGACACTGTGGACCAAGAAGTCCTCTTCATCATGCTTCAATCAAGCATCTGGTTCCATACTGAAATGTTTTTATCTGCTCAGAATTCCCCATATTTTCGCCCCATATAGCTGTCAGCACTTTCCTTCCCCTGTTCACTGCATCCTATGTCCCTCAGGTTCCTGATGGGTTGGCTGACCACACTGTAACTCAGCAGGTGTCAATCCACTTTGCCATTAAACAGATGTGACTTTAAACTGCTCCTGAGGATCTTCTCGAGGCGATACCCTGGTATTTACCCTTGCACCCTGTATTGGGTTCTAGACTTCACTGCAGGGGCCACTAGGCCGCTCCCTCTCATAATAGGCTCTGTTCAGAGGCTGGTGTGTGGCACCAAGTGGACAGTCAGAGATGTGATCAGAGGGCACAGGAAGGGCAGAATGAGTTTGTGCAATAAGGTAAAACATGCAATAGGTCAGGACAGGTTATCAGGCAGAGGCCAGGCACGGGATGTCCGTACACACAATAGCAGCACACCTTAAAGGAACTAATCGAGCTAGGAAACATATTGAACAGGCTCATTCTGTAGCAGAGGCTGCCTTATATACCCCAAGGGCTGGGGAGAGAATAGCCCATGCACACAATGGCCTTTAATAGCCAGGGAGAGGGTGTGTGCCCCATGGGATTGTGCACAAGCAGGAAGGAGGAGATGGGGTGGCTATAAGCAGCAGGGAACACAGTGCGGGGGAGGGGGGGGGAATGTTTTTTAGGACTTGCTCCATCTGCTACACATTTCCTACTTTTAGTAGTCACGCCCCCTACACCTACCCCGCTCATATTAGGCTATTTTCACATCTGCATTTTCCTTTCCGGTTTTGAGATCCAGCAGAGGATCTCAAAACCGGAGGAAAACGCTTCAGTTTTGTCCCCATTCATTTTCAATGGGACAAAACTGAACGGAACGGAGTGCACCATAATAGATTCCGTTTCGGTTTGTTGCGTTCCCATGCCGGACACAAAACCAATGCAAGCAAACCATGTAAGTCAATGGTGCCGGATCCTTTTTTTTTTTTTTTTCAGACACAAAAAAATGGATCTGGCGCCTATTGACTTACAGTGGCTTTAGTGCCAATCCGGTATGTTCATTTCCAATATAATACAACCAGATCCGTTCTGAGCGGATGCAGCAGTTTGTATTATTCAAACAGATGCGTTTTGCTTTGGTTTTGAGATTCCATGCCGGATCTCAAAACCGGACAGCAGTAACACATATATGAAAGTAGCCCTGTGTAACAGAACAGGGTATGCTGGGTTAGCAAACCCAGCAAGAAGCTGGTGAAACCAGGAAGTGCTGCCTGTAAACATCCTGCCAGGATGCAGTGCAAGAACAGGGAAAGGAAAACAAGTATACGGGGCCAACCAGTGTTTGGGGTACTCTGAGCAAATAAAAAACATATTATGGTACTAGAGAACCCCATTAAGGACAGTGCACTCTCTTGGTTATCGGACAGGCTGTTGGTAGATTTGCCTTTCAGCATAACAACTCGCTATATACCTCATCCCATGTTATCTCCCCTTAACAGTTTTCACTGCTAGAGTTTTTCTTTCAGATATGGATTGAAAAACCTACTTTCTGTTTGGAAAGTAAGATTCTGGATCGCCCAGGGCAAGGGCTTTGTTATTTACAATAATACACTGCTTCCGCCCAGCCGTGTGTTCGGGGATGGCACTGGCTCTGATGGGCTGGCTTTAGCGCTGCCATAGCTGTTTTACAGGCTAGGGCAGCGTTAAAGCCCGGTCCGCCTGGCAGCCATAAGGAGAGCGCGGTACGTCACCGGATCTCCTGAAAAAATGCCTTTGCACTGCGCAGTTCAGCGCAGGGCAAAGGAGAGCATCGGAGCATGAAATGCTCCAATGCTCTTGTCAGGGGATGCCTGGGTGAAAATATGGGTATGTCCGGGTTCAGCTGTGAACCCGGACAACCCCTTTAATAGGGTATTGCTTTGTAGTTAGTAAATACGTTACATAGTTTTAGATCGCTTTCAAGTAAGAGTATTAATTCTGTATGATTTTTAACATGATATGGGAGTACATTGACAGTCAATTTATGTTTGCCAAAAGCTGTTCGCCATTTAAAGAAGGTGAATTCAGAGTAACAAACAATAGCTACTTCCCTGTCCATTAGAACAATGGCAAGAAGTTGTTTTGCTTCTTCCGATTCTTGTTTTTTCTCTGGGTCATTATGTTTTAAATTTAAAGGTGTTTTTCAGGCTTTTAATATTGATAACCTTTCCTCGGGAGAGGTTATCAATATCAGATCAGTTGTATGAAGAGAAGGCACGGGCCATGTGTGCGTGCCATCCCCTGTCTCTCTAGCTTTGAGTGACAGGACCAGGCAGTGGTGATGTAAGCTCACTTGGACTTGTTTTCTGTCTCATGTGCAGTTGCTTTTGCAATTGACAAAAGCACAGTACGGCCTTGATGCCTGCCAGGGCTGAAGTCTTCTGTACTGCACAGCCCTGCTAAACAGCAGGGCTGTACTGTGCCAATTGCCAAAGCAACAGCACATGCACGAGAATGCAGCATCAGGCCGGATTACATCTCCACTGCCGGGCCCTGTCCCTCAAAACTGGGGGTTGGCGCTGGCCTCAATAAGGAGTGAAGCTTAAAGGCTATGTACACATTCGAGGCAATTTTTGTTTATGATTGCATTATACACATTTTTGGCTACAAATCATTTTCAATTGGCCATTATTAAAATATTGAGCTGTTCTGTCACAAAGGGTTAACGGTTTTTCCATCTGTGTGACTGCTACTTTCACTTGTGCTGGTCATCTAATAACCCTTCTCTCTAAACTGTTAAGAGGTCATGAACACTTATTTAAGCCACATTCTTATCAGTAAGAAAACGACTGAGCTATAATGAGTGTTTATAGTGTCAGGGAGCAGAGATAAGGAGCCTGTCAGCTCCCCAACCGACTGAAAAGACAGAAAATCCACAGGCTGCTACTAGAGCATCTTACTTATGTACAGAAAAAGCGCTCCATATTTTTTATAAAGACCAATTGAAAAAAATTATTTTTAGCTCAAAATGAGTACAATGCAATAATAAAAGAAATTGCCCCCAGAGGTGTACATAGCCTTTAAAGGGGTTTCCTCACCTCATACACTGGTGGCATAGGATATGGGACCCACACCTGTCTCTAGACTGGAGCGCGCGAAGTGAAGGAGAGCAGACCGCACATGTGCAGCCGCCCTCCATTCATTTCTATGGGACTGAATAGCTCACTCGGCTATTTCCATCAACCTCATAGAAATGAATAATAAAAGCAGCCAAACTAGAGACCAAGAGATCAATTGCCAAAGAGAGTAAAACTAACCCTAAAATATTCTTCAATTATATAAATGGTCAAAAGCATAAATCTGAAGGGATCTGCCCTTTACAGAGTAATGAGGGGGAGTTGCAGAGAGCGATGAGGAGAAAGCAAAGCTATTAAATATTTTTTTTCTCCACTGTATTCACTGAAGAAAATAAACTGTCAGATGAAATGCAGAATGTAAAAGTGCCCTGTCTAACCCAGGAAGAAGTACAGCGGCGTCTTAAAAAGATTAAAATAGACAAATCGCCGGGACCAGATGGTATTACCCCCCCCCCCCCTTTCCGTATCCTAAGAGAATTAAGCAATATCATCACCAGAGGACTCTATACTGACAGGAAGTGTTCTACAGGATTGGTGCATAGCAATCCCATCATCTATTTATTACCAGATCTGTGACTGTTATGAGGGGACATCCTCTGCGTCTGGAGGAAAGAAGGTTTGTACACAAACATAGAAGAGGATTCTTTACGGTAAGAGCAGTGAGACTATGGAACTCTCTGCCTAAAGGAGGTGGTGATGGCGAGTTCACTAAAAGAGTTCAAGAGGGGCCTGGATGTATTTCTGGAGTGTAATAATATTACAGGCTATAGCTACTAGAGATGGGTCGTTGATATAGAGAGTTATTCTGATTGCCTGATTGGAGTCGGGAAGGAATTTTTTGGGGGCTAAAGTGAGGAGAATTGGCTTCTACCTCACAGGTTTTTTTTTTCCTTCCTCTGGATCAACTCGCAGGATAACAGACTGAACTGGATGGACAGATGTCTTTTTTCAGCCTTATAAGCTATGTTACTATGTTACTTCTTTGAATTACATTGTAACCAGACTGGTCTTTTCAGCTTCCCTTTGTGACTTTTTTTGTTACTGTTTCGCTTACTTTTATTTGGCCGTGTACGTGCAGCTGAATGGATAGTGAAAGTTCTAGATAAGTAGATTTCATAATTGTGCAGTCACATTGCCTTGAATTGTTGAGCTGCGTAACTGTTTTTTCTTGGTAGATGTTATGACTGTGATTTCTACATATACTGCTCTCATAGAATGGGAAGTTGCATAACCTTGACTTACACGAATGGCCCTTTTACACATGATGATTTAAAGAGGATCGGTCACAAATAAATGAAATGCAATCTGCGGACAGCATGTTATAGATATATAATTTTGTGGAAAAAGATTTGGCTAAATATAATTTATACTTTTAAAGAGTCAGCATGATCAACGCCATTAAACGAGGCATGCTGCCTGGTAGGGTTGATCTTGCCAATTAAAATGATACCTCTCTTTTGTCTGTTAAATATCTGAAGAGATATCTGCTTTTTTATTTATATGCCAATTTTCACATTGGAGCATCAGGGGGCGGGGCTGAATCCTTGTAGCACTGCTTTTGTAACACCCCTGTGCCTTGCACATGCCGCCTCCCCTTGATTGACAGGCCTAGACATCAGCATGCTGAGGGCAGAGCTGTGTCCTAGCATGTACACAGGGCTGCCATCAGAAATTTTGGGGCCCCTTACACAGCTCAAGGCCTGGGCCCCCCGCCCTCCTACCCCGCCCCTTTAGAATCTGTCCTGACTCTGCCTCCCGGCCCCCCTCCACCGCCAAGGACCCACCCCCAATTTTATTATTTTTTTACAACTACAGGTAACGAGTGACATCATAGCGCAGCGGACATACCTCCCGGCGGCCACTGCTGTTTTAAAGTGGCAGCGGCCGCCGGACCCAGAGGTATGACAGGGTGCTGCATGAAAGTGTATGATGTCAGTGTGTGTGAGTGTGACTGATCGATTGACTGCACTGAGTACAAATTGCAATCAGTCAGTCAGGTCAGTAGCGACTCTAGGAACAATATATAGGGGGGGGGGGGGCGGCACATAAGATACCACAGTCAAAATGGTGGGGGGCACTAATAATTTTCACCACTTAATCATACTACTGAAAAAAACTAAATAAGTATATATAAATAAGATATCAAAATTTGAGCATATTGCAGTATGCAGGGATGCCACATTATAGCACCACTACATTTACATTTATTTATTATCAAAAAGCATCATGCATAACAAAAAAAAACATTTTTACTGTCCCTTTAAGCAAAAGCCAGAATATAATAAAAGACAAAAACCGAGATTAAACTGCATTTATAATAAAGCAATTTACTTACAAAAGAAGCTATTCAGTCGTCTGCTGTGCCGTCCTCTGCTTGCATTCGCGGATTCTTTCCCCTCCTTTCTCTCTCTTCCTCAGTGCTCAGGCGCACTGTTATGGGGGATCTGTGGATGACACACTGTTATGGGGGATCTGTGGATGACACACTGTTATGGGGGATCTGTGGATGACACACTTATGGGGGATCTGTGGATGACACACTTATGGGGGATCTGTGGATGACACACTGTTATGGGGGATCTGTGGATGACACTCAACCACTCTCAGACCCAACTGGTCAAACTTGTTAAATGGATTCCAAACACAATATGCACAATAATAACACCCCCACCCCCTCCAACACTTAATTAACCCCTTCATGGCCTAAACATTTTTTTTCCAAAGCAGAACACACAGCTAAATGGGGCTGGGTGGGCTGGCAAGGGAGGGGTTAATAACAATAAGTGATGGAGGATCATGGCCCTGTGGGATAATCCAGAAAACGGCTTAGCATTTTACCACCGAGCAAAGACCACACAACATTATCCCACAGGGCCATGATCCTCCATCACTTATTGTTATTAACCCCTCCATTGCCAGCCCACCCAGCCCCTTATGGAAACAAGTAATAACCTAATGGACCTTAATGAATCATTGGGGTCCGTCCAAGTGGTCCAACATGTTTGTGATGGAGTGGAGGCTGGAGCATGGAGCCGGCACTGACTCCTTCCTGGGCTGGCTAAGTGGGGCGAGGGCACTAGGGCAGCTGGGCAGGCCTCCACAATTCTTTCCAGTCCCACTCAGTCCCAGAACAGAAGTTCCCACCTCTGTGCCTGGCTGCAAGCCTGCAAACCAGAATTGACTGTCTGGCAGTGGCAGGCAGGCGGCGGCGCGCTCAGCAGGCAGCGGGCAGCGTCTGACGTCACCTGCGTAGCTGTGTTCCTCTGCGCAGCGGCTCAGAGAGTCATAGCCCTTTAAAGGGGAATGCAGCCGGTATACCAGGTATACGGGAATCAGCGGAGGGGGGTCGGGCAAGGAATAATCAATTGCCCCCCTCTAGCGACGCAATGAAGTTCAAGTCACTGACAAATGGGAGAAAGAAAAAATTGGAACTGGCCGGGACCCTTACTGGGGTATCGGTTGTACCTCCCTGACTGATGGCGGCCCTGCATGTACATATCATATACACTACTTACTATATAGCCTTACCATGTTGAGAATATAGGTTTTCTGTGCTTAGAAAGCTAATGCATATTACGGCTTTAACATACAGACAAAAGAAAGGTATCATTTTAATCAGCATAATCAACCCTACCAGGCAGTATGCCTGGTTTAATAGGCATTTTATACTTACAGAGGCTCTTTAAATCTCAGCAATTTCTGATCTCCGTATTCGGGGGAGGTGTTATCAGTGACTGACAGCTATGTCTGTATACACACTTACACAGATGATGCTATCAAACTGTAATAACACCTTCGCTGTGAACAATCGAGTTAGAAATAGCAGAGATACGGATGTAGTAGAGTTAACACTCATGATTTATGAGACGTGTTATCTAAACTAAATGAGTTAAGCAAACACCTTAATTGCTTTTCAATGGCTTTTGTCTCAAGATAACGCGATGAGTTAGAAATTTGAGTTAAGAGCTTGAGTGCTAACCCTGCTACAAAAATTACAGGTTTTACTGAATCTTTTCTAACAAAATTCTATATCAATCTGCTCAGCTCCTCCTGCTCTATAACATGCTGCCTCCAGACTGCACTGAATTTTGTGCTGACCGATATCTTGAACAACCTAAACCTTGGCAGTAATCACTGTATTGGGAACAAGAGATCGCTACTGCAATCTTTTATTCTCATCCAGTTTCATTTTTTTTCTGGGCAACAGAACCCAGAAACAATGATTTTTGCTGACGGCTAAAAGAGACTATCACCTGATGAATGAGCGTTTTTGAATACCGGACATGATCACCAGTTATGGTGCATAGTACCTGCAGCCGCTAAAACATAAGAGTAGACTGATTGGTATATAGTGTCATGGTAGAATTGTATTATCTAACCATGTTGTTTGTAATGCTCCAAATCTTACATTTAGTGTAAGGGTAAAATACTGAGAAGACATGACTCATGGTGGTATGAGAGTCTTCCTCCACCTCTGCCCCCTGCCAAATGCCAGAAGACTCTATTTATTAGTGCAAACCCTGGGTGTGACCCGTACAACCTAGAAATACAAATAAGCCAATAGGAATGTGACATGTGGTTTAGCAAAGTGTGACGTATAGATCCTGATTAGGGATGAGTGAATCAACGTCGGATGAAACATCCGAAGTTGATTCGCATAATACTTTGTTTGAATACTGTACGGAGCGAGCGCCCCGTACAGTATTAGGCTACTTTCACACTCGCGTTTTGGCTTTCCGTTTGTGAGATCCGTTCAGGGCTCTGACAAGCGGTCCAAAACGGATCAGTTTTGCCCTAATGCATTCTGAATGGAAAAGGATCCGCTCAGAATGCATCAGTTTGCCTCCGATCAGTCACCATTCCGCTCTGGAGGTGGACACCAAAACGCTGCCTGCAGCGTTTTGCTGTCGGCTTGACGAAACTGAGCTAAACGGTTCCGTCCTGGCACACAATGTAAGTCAATGGGGACGGATCAGTTTTCTCTGACACAATCTGGCACAATAGAAAATGGATCCGTCCCCTATTGACTTTCAATGGAGTTAATGACGGATGGACGTCTTGGCTATGTTACAGATGATACAAACGGATCCGTTCATGACAGATGCATACGGTTGTATTATTGTAACAGATCCGTTTTTGAAGATCCATGACTGATCTGCCCAAAACACGAGTGTGAAAGTAGCCTTAGAATGTATTGGCTCCTACGAGACGAAGTTATTACTTCGCATAATAACTTCATAAATCAATTTGTACTGTAAAAAAACATTTCCCGAACTCGGGTTCACTTCCAAGTTGGGAAATGTTTTTTTTACAGTACAAATTGATTTATGAAGTTATTATGCGAAGTCTCGCGAGACTTCACAAAGTAATAACTTCAGCTCATAGGAGCCAATACATTCTAATACTGTACGGAGTGCTCGCTCCGTACAGTATTCAAACAAAGTATTATGCTAATCAACTTCGGATGTTTCATCCCTAATCCTGATAGTCTATATCTGGACACAATTAGGATACTACAGCTCTGGGAAAATCTAAACACTGAATTTCCTTATCCAAATACATGAGGTCCCCTCTATTGCCATCTAGCTTTTATACCAAGTATTGCACCCTAGATATATTTAAAATTTAATTATGTTAAAATTAATCCTACCGTATCAATAGTATGAATGTCATAGGAACATAATGTGATCTATGAAAAGATTTTGCAGCAGCTTCCATTTGTGAAGCTTGCCAACCTTTATCTGATGTTTCACAGCAAACTTAGGCTACTTTCACACTTGCGGCAGGACGGATCCGACAGGCTGTTCACCATGTCGGATCCGTCCTGCGGTTATTTCGCCGTGCCGCCGCTCCGTCCCCATTGACCATAATGGGGACGCGGGCGGAGCTCCGGCGCAGCACGGCGAAAGTTGCAGGACTAAAAAGCCTGACATGCAGTAATTTTAGTCCGGCGGCCTTTCGCCGTGCTGCGCCGGAGCTCCGCCCCCGTCCCCATTATAGTCAATGGGGGCGGATCGGCGGGACAGGGAAATAGCCGCAGGATGGATCCGACATGGTGAACAGCATGTCGGATCCGTCCTGCCGCAAGTGTGAAAGTACCCTTACGAAATTTTGAACCAACAGTATAGAATAAATTTTAAAGCAAACATACACTGAACAAAAATATAAACGCAACACTTTCGGTTTTGCTCCCATTGTGGGCAGTCTAAGGCACACCTGTGCAATATTCATGCTGTCTAATCAGCACCTTGATATGCCACACCTGTGAGGTGGGATGGATTATCTCGGCAATGGAGAAGTGCTCACTAACACGGATTTAGACAGATTTGTGAACAATATTTGAGAGTATCGGGTCTTTTGTGTATGTAGAACATGTTTCAGATCTTTGAGTTCAGCTCATGCAAAATGGGAGCAAAACCGAAAGTGTTGCGTTTATATTTTTGTTCAGTGTAATTCAACAGCACTCTGCAAACATAGAATATATGAATTAATGCTATATTCAGGGGCGGACTGACCATAGACCCTACAGGGGAATTTCCTGGTGGGCCAATGCCCAGGGGGCCGTCCGTGTCCTCTTCATGGCTGCCAACCAGGTACATATCGATCTGCTGCTCTCAGCATTAATTAAAGGGGTTATCTAACCCCTATAATGCCCCCCCCCCCCCCCTTCCCAAAATACCAAGGCTGCTCATATTGGTTATACTTACTCCGCTCTCCGGCACCCGCGTTTCTCCTGATGCCCGCGCGGCTACCGCTGCATCTCCCCATCGCGAGGATCAAAACATCCGGCGATGTGGTGGCAGCCAAGGGCATGGGGCCACTTTTAGTTTTTTCCAGGGCCACTTTAAGTTCACATTCCACCCTTGGCTATATTCACTAAAATGTATATGAGGTAGTTAGCAAATATATTTTGATCAAAATCATTTGTGCCCATTTTAATGCGAACCTACTCTATATGATATTTTTCCTTGTGCCAGCTGCCCTCAATTGAATTCAAGAAGAGCTGGCTACACATATATACTGCACTAAATAAAACCGCTTGTGGAAAAGATGGGTCTGTTATGTACGACCAAAAAAGAGACGACCACATCTCAAAATGCATGCTGCAAAAAGCCTGCTCTTCCTGAGTTCAGTTGAGGCCAGTTGGCACAAGGAGAGGTTGTCATCCAAAAGAGGTCACCCTGCCCAGTAAATGGGCACAAATTTTGATCAAAATATATTTGCTAAGTACCTCATATAAATTTTATATAGTGAATATAGCTGTAGTTCATATATTCTATGTTAAAGGGCTGATGTCCGCAGTACATAACAGTATGCTTTATAACTCCCGCCTTTCTCTTAAAATAAAGACTTTTAAAATTTGCTAACTTCGCTAATGTCAGTCAGCTACGTTATTTCTCATGACAGAAACACTTTAAGTAAGGCGACCCCCCACCTACTCATTCACTTCATTTTACAGGATGTGCGGACTAGCTTGACGCGTTGAGTGAGTGAGGGACACTAGTACGGTAGATATTAGGGCTGCATGATATGGGAATTTTGATGCACTGTTATGGGAGATCTGTGGATGGCACTGTTATGGGAGATCTGTGGATGGCACTGTTGTGGTGGGTCTGTGGAGGACGCTGTCGCGGGGTGGGTCTGTGGAGGACGCTGTCGCGGGGTGGGTCTGTGGAGGACGCTGTCGCGGGGTGGGTCTGTGGAGGACGCTGTCGCGGGGTGGGTCTGTGGAGGACGCTGTCGCGGGGTGGGTCTGTGGAGGACGCTGTCGCGGGGTGGGTCTGTGGAGGACGCTGTCGCGGGGTGGGTCTGTGGAGGACGCTGTCGCGGGGTGGGTCTGTGGAGGCAGCATAAGACATATAGCATCTTATGCTGGTCCCCCTCATGGCCCTATGTGTCCCCTCATGTGTCCTAAACTGTGCACATAACTGGCTTTGTGTTAAGTATTTTACTAGTGTGTAAAAGAATCTCTCTCCTATTGATAACATGGCCGCCTCTGTACTCACTGTCACTATGAATGCACTACAGCGAGCGGGAGCGAGCTGACCGGCTGGCGCGTGACTGACGTCACTTAGTAACGCTCCTCCCACTTCAGGAAGCAGGAGCGTTACTAAGTGACGTCAGTCACGCGCCGGCTGGCCTGCTCGCTGCCGTTCGCTGCAGTGCATTCATCGTGAAAGTGAGTACAGAGGCTGGCCATGTTATCAATAGGAGAGAGATTGTTTCACACACTAGTAAAATACTTTACACACTAAGCCAGTTATGTGAGCGGGGCCCCTTCATATATAATCACGGCATTTTCGGGTCGGCCAAATCGCCATATCGCATTTGCCGATTATCGCGATTCGATAATTTTTTCGATTTATCGTGCAGCCCTAGTAGATATATCTATTGGCTTGCATATGGTCTTATTTTTTAGACTTATGGTTGGACAAGTGTTAGAACTTTTTTGTATTTTAGCCTACTTTGTTTGTAGTGGGTATCTATCATCATGTTATATGGTGTTTGCCTTTCTTCAATGTGGATGTAATTGCAGCTAAGCTTTTTCTAGTGATCCCTCACTTATGTATTTTACCAATGTTTGGTGGACTCCCCCTTATATGTTTTTACTGTGATCATGAAATAAAGTAATTAAAATTGTTTTATGATTATTTGGGATTTTGAGTGATTCGTGGGTATACATACTTTTGCTGTAGGAATTGTGTTTGATGTATGTGGCCGTTTTAGGTCGATTTATTATAGGTATTCTTTTTGTATTTTCAGCCAAGGCGACCCCCACCTACTTATTCACTTCATTTTACAGCATGTGACTAACTTTTTATTTTGTTAGTGTACTGTACACTGTAGAATAAATGTTCTCTTTCTGTTGTACTGTAACTTGAATGGCATCTTTGTGTCTGTAGATAACTGACAAATATATAACAATTCTGTTTGTAAAGGGTTATACAACGCTGTAGATTCGAAAACAGAGTATGAGATCTCTTTTCTGGGGTGGACTAATGAATAAAATAAAAAAAAGATAAAACATCTCAGAGGGTTAAAACTGAGATTTAATGGGGTTTTCTGGGATTTTAATATTGATGACCTAGCCTCAAGATAGGTCATCAATATCAGTAGGGATGTCCCGATACCATTTTTTTAAGACTGAGTACGAGTACCGATACTTTTATTTAAGTACTCACCGATACCAATTACCGATACTAATTTTAACAATAAAATACACACATGTATTTTCTGACCACTGACCAACCAAAAGGCCCAAAAACAGAACTATAACATTCCAAGGAGACGTTATACTGTATGGGGCAGCCACAAGGAGACGTTATACTGTATGGGGCAGCCACAAGGGGACGTTATACTGTATGGGGCAGCCACAAGGAGACGTTATACTGTATGGGGGCAGCCACAAGGAGACGTTATACTGTATGGGGCAGCCACAAGGAGACGTTATACTGTATGGGGCAGCCACAAGGAGACGTTATACTGTATGGGGCCAGCCACAAGGAGACGTTATACTGTATGGGGCAGCTACAAGGAGACGTTACACTGTATGGGGGCAGCCACAAGGAGACGTTACACTGTATGGGGGCAGCCACAAGGAGACGTTATACTGTATGGGGGCATCCACAAAGAGACGTTGCACAGTATGGGGCGGTGGGCCATAAGGAGACATTATACTGTATGGGGCGGCCACAAGGAGACGTTATACTGTATGGGGGCGGCCACAAGGAGACGTTATACTGTATGGGGGCAGCCACAAGGAGACGTTATACTGTATGGGGGCAGCCACAAGGAGACGTTATACTGTATGGGGGCAGCCACAAGGAGACGTTATACTGTATGGGGGCAGCCACAAGGAGACGTTACACTGTATGGGGGCAGCCACAAGGAGACGTTATACTGTATGGGGCGGCCACAAGGAGACGTTATACTGTATGGGGCGGCCACAAGGAGACGTTATACTGTATGGGGGCAGCCACAAGGAGACGTTATACTGTATGGGGGCAGCCACAAGGAGACGTTATACTGTATGGGGGCAGCCACAAGGAGACGTTATACTGTATGGGGGCAGCCACAAGGAGACGTTATACTGTATGGGGGCAGCCACAAGGAGACGTTATACTGTATGGGGGCAGCCACAAGGAGACGTTATACTGTATGGGGGCAGCCACAAGGAGACGTTATACTGTATGGGGGGCAGCTACAAGGAGACGTTATACTGTATGGGGGGCAGCTACAAGGAGACGTTATACTGTATGGGGGCCACAAGGAGACGTTATATTGTATGGGGGCAGCCACAAGGAGACGTTATACTGTATGGGGGCAGCCACAAGGAGAAGTTACACTGTATGGGGCCAGCCACAATGAGACGTTACACTGTATGGGGGCAGCCACAAGGAGACGTTATACTGTATGGGGGCAGCCACAAGGAGACGTTATACTGTATGGGGGCAGCCACAAGGAGACGTTATACTGTATGGGGGCAGCCACAAGGAGACGTTATACTGTATGGGGGCAGCCACAAGGAGACGTTATACTGTATGGGGGCCACAAGGAGACGTTATACTGTATGGGGGCAGCCACAAGGAGACGCTACTGTAAGGAGTCAGGACAACAATTTTTGAAGCCCCCCCCTCCTCAGTATAATAGTCTTGTGGCCATCATACAGTAATGTATATTTCTTCTTGCCCTAATGCCTGCTTTTAGAGATCAATGTGCAGCTTGCAGGCAGGAAGGGAAGGACCAGGGCCATAGAAGACAGACACTATCACCTTTAGAGGGACTCGCTCCTGGCAAACACAGCTCTGCTGCAGTGAATGCAGTGGAGCAGACTGTGATGTAATTATAGTTATTGCAGGGACTCAGAGAATCGTCTGAGAGTTTATTAGTTAAAACGAATCGAATGAGTCAGAGACTGTGTCACCCCAGACTTCCTGCTCTGCTACATGCACCCTGTACACACACAGCTCCACTACATGCTCGTGCAAATGCCCGGTATCGGTCCCGATACCGATACTGGTATCGGTATCGGGACATCCCTAAATATCAGATCAGTGGGGGTCCGACACCCCGATCAGCAGTTTGAAGAGAAGGCTGCGTTTGTACAAGCGCTGCCTTCCCTTCATTGTTTACCTGCTCATCTTCCTATTCAAGTGTATAGGAATGAGCCTTCCCATAGAAGTGAATGGGACAGCTTCTTGTAATTGCACATGCTCGCTGCAGCGATGTCGACAGCGAGAAGGTAAACAATGAAAGGAAGGCTGCGCTGGTATGGCATGTGGCCTTCTCTTCAACCCCATTGATCTGATCTTGATGACCTATCCTGGGGATAGGTCATCAATATTAAAATACAGGAAAACCCCTCTAAGGGCTCTTTCACACCTGCGTTCTTGTCTTCCGGCATAGAGTTCCGTCGTCGGGGCTCTATGCCGGAAGAATGGAAGAATCCTGATCAGGATTATCCTAATGCATTCTGAATGGAGAGAAATCCGTTCAGGATGCATCAGGATGTCTTCAGTTCCGGAACGGAACGTTTTTTGGCCGGAGAAAATACCGCAGCATGCTGCGCTTTTTGCTCCGGCCAAAAATCCGGAACACTTGCCGCAAGGCCGGATCCGGAATTAATGCCCATTGAAAGGCATTGATCCGGATCCGGCCTTAAGCTAAACGTCGTTTCGGCGCATTGCCGGAGCCGACATTTAGCTTTTTCAGAGTGGTTACCATGGCTGCCGGGACGCTAAAGTCCTGGCAGCCATGGTAAAGTGTAGCGGGGAGCGGGGGAGCAGCATACTTACCGTCCGTGCGGCTCCCCGGGCGCTCCAGAGTGACGTCAGAGCGCCCCAAGCGCATGGATCATGTGATCACATGGATCACGTCATCCATGCGCATGGGGCGCTCTGACGTCATTCTGGAGCGCCCCGGGAGCCGCACGGACTGTAAGTATACTGCTCCCCCGCTCCCCGCTCCTACTATGGCAACCAGGACTTTAATAGCGTCCTGGGTGCCATAGTAACACTGAACGCATTTGGAAGACGGTTCCGTCTTCAAATGCTTTCAGTACACTTGCGTTTTTCCGGATCCGGAGTGTAATTCCGGCAAGTGGAGTACACGCCGGATCCGGACAACGCAAGTGTGAAAGAGGCCTTAAGGTAGATATTGCAATGAGTTACAGTGCCTTGAAAAAAATATTCATCCCCCTTGAACTTTTCCACATTTTTTTTTTTACGTTACACTATGTATTTTATTGGGATTTTATGTGATATTGTCACGGATGATGTTGCAGAAAGCTGGAACTTATAAACATCTGACTGGCTTGATCCCAAACTAAGGAGCATATGGGTGAGCCCTATAAAACCCCTAGAGCTCTCCCTGACTGCTATGCCCATGCAAGGGTCTCGATGGTAGACGATTGCATGCCCACGTACCTAATACTGTGTGACACCTGAAAACCCTATAATAGTGAGGGGACACTACCACCGGCTCCCTGCACTTAATATGGACGGAGTCAGGGTCACCTAGAATGAAGCCAGCAAGGAAACACAAATAAAGGAAAAAGACTTATCTGAGCAAACAGCAGCAGCAGCCTCCAGCAGTGAACACCTCATCCAGGAAGTAGTATAAACTGCAAAGTGAGGCAGTATGGGAGGGAATATAAAGGGAGACAATTAGTCTAAATAGGTGACACCTGGGAGAAGGAAAGGAGATGACAAAGTGAAACCAAAACAAAAAACGTCATGCAAGAGGTAGAGAAGAACGTCTGCCAGACCTTCTCACAGAACTGGCGGTGACAGATATGACATCACGAAGCAGCAAGTATGTGTAAAGTAAAAAGAAAATGATACATGGTTTTAATTTTTTTTTTATAAATATAAATGTGGAAAGTGTGCCGTGAATTTGTATTCAGCTCCCTTGAATCAATACTTTTTAGGACCGCCTTTAGCTGCAATTACAGCTGCAAGTCTTTTAGTTGGTCTCTACCAGCCTTGCACATCTAGAGGTTGAAATTTTTGCACATTCTTCTTTACAAAATAGCTCAATGGAGAGTGTCTGTGAACAGCAATGTTCAAGTCTTGCCACAGATTCTCAAGGGGATTTAGGTCTGGACTTTGACACATGAATATGCTTTGATCTAAACCACTCCATTGTAGCTCTGGCTATATGATTAGGGTAGTTGTCCTGCTGGAAGATTAACCTCAGCCCCAGTCTCAAGTCTTTTGCAGCCTCTAACAGGTTTTCCTCCAGAATTGCCCTGTATTTAGCTCCATCTATCTTCCCATCACCTCTGGCCAGCTTCCCTGTCCCTGCTGTAGAAAGCATCCCCACAGCATGATGCTGTCACCACCATGTTTTACAGTGAGGATGGTGTGTAGTTTTATTTTTCCATCACACATAGCGTTTTGCATTTAGGACAGAAAGTTCAACTTTGGTCTCCTCTGATTAGAGCACTTTCTTCCACATGTTTGCTTAATCCCCTACATGGTTTATGGCAAACTGCAAAATGGGCTTCTTACGACTTGCTTTAAAAAATGACTTTTTTGTTGCCACTCCTCCATAAAGGCCAGATTTGTGGACAACAAATAGTTATCCCGTGGACAGATTCTAAGCCGTGGATCTCTGCAGCTCCTCCAGAGTGACCATGGGCCTCTTGGCTGCTTTTTTAATTAGTGCTCTCCTAGCCTGCGCTGTCAGTTTAGGTGGACGACCATGTCTTTGTAGGTTTGCAGCTGTCAGAGTTATATCTCTCTAAAGTGTGATAATGTCTCTACTTTCTGTTGGTATGGGTAAAGTACTAAATAAATATAGCCTAGGAATAATTATCATTTTGAGGGTATTGATCCTGCATGTCCGTGAAAAATTGGCTGATGCAGTTTTGTAAGACCATCTTTTATGGATTTATAACGCATCGGGTAATTAACACTGTAGAGTGTATCTAAGGAACTGGGCAGAGTAACCACAAAGTAATGTACCATATAAGTTTGGCTGACTTCTGAAAGGAAAAGTTCATATCTGTAAGTTCTTGTATATATTGTGAGAAAAAGCACCTTAAGGGGATATGTCATTAGAAAATGAAGCATTGTTTAAATCATGTTTTTTTTCATATTTTTTTTATTTATTTATTTTTAGCATTTTTGGTGAGGTTTGTAAATGTTTCATGTCAATATCTACACAGGCCACTGGGGGGGGGCGGCTTATTTCTTAGGGCATGAAATCTGATTGGACAAGTAGGAAATCTCAGCATATGTAGTGCTGGCAGACTTCAGAGCTGTTGTCTTGCCCCCGTAACTCCAGTGAATTGCAAGTGAGGATGCTGCATGAACAGAGCTGTGAGACAGAAACTAGAAAAGGTTGGAGCACAAGAACACCTTTCTCGGCCCAGGGGACCATATATAGTAAAAGCCAATGACTATTTCATATTTTGAGGAAAATACTTTAAGATATGAAAATGTAAAGAAAGAGACAACTTAGTAAGGGCGACCAAAGAAAGACTCTCCTTGCCTTGTTGTGATGTTATAGACACCTCCATTATATCAGAATTATTTCTAAGGGTACTTTAGTTCCTGCAACGCAGCATGCCGCGGTATTTTGGCCAATCAAATACCGTACAAGGGATGGAACGGAAGACCTCCTGATGCACACTGAACGGATTGCTTTCCATTTAGAATGCATTAGGACAAAACTGATGCGTTCTTTTCTGGTATTAAGACCTTTTACCGGATTTTAATACCGGAAAAGAATAACGCTAGTGTGAAAGTACCCTTATAAATGTGGGTACTGGCAAATAAGGCTGAAAAACTTTTCCAGTGCCGCTGCTGATAGCGATAGGTCGGGGATCAGGCCAATTCTAACTTTTCTGCTGTCTGAGGTGAAAATTTAAATGGCACCCCCACCCCCAGGGCCAAATTCTCAATCCATCCCCTCCCCCCAACTCTAGTATTAAAGACATATTTGGAAGTACAGCACATTCAGCGCTACCAAACATACAGGAGAATACAGCACTGCATACCTTTCACATCCAGTGAGGTCTCTTATGCAGACATTCTCTTTCATCATCTTCTCCATTCGATACATGCTACGTCTCATCTCTGCAGATTTTGCCACACAGATATCTTCGATTTCCAACTTTTCCATCAATCTCCCCCTTTTAGGACTTCAACAGTGTTATCCTGCTGCTACTGTGCCCACTGGGACCCCAAGGCCCTCCAAACACTATACTACAGACATAATAGTGCTATAAAGATAATCCCCCCCTCCATAGTAAAAGTGTTTCCCAAAGTCTCACCAATAGTAATAATTCTCTCCCAGAGTGCCCTTACTAGTAGTAGTGCCCCCAATTGTCATAATGCTCCCTAAGAATGCCCCCATTAGTAGTTGTTTCCTCCATGTGCCCAGTAATAATGCCCCACAGTACCCCCAGTAGTAATAGTGCTCCCAGTATAAATAAGGCTCCACTATAGTGCCTGCAGCAGTATAATGCTCCCTATATAGTGCCCTCAGTATTAATGATGACTCACCTGTAGTGCTCCCAGTAGTTATAAAGCCCCACCTGTAGTGCATTCAGTAGTTATAATGCCCCCTGTAGTTATAATGTCCCCTGTATTGCCCTCAGCAGATACAATGCCCTGTATATTGCCCCATAGTTATAATTACCCCTGTAGTGCCCTCAGCAGATATAAACCGCTTTAACTCCTTCAAATTGCCATCTTACAAGTACGGAGGAAGTCAGGTCTTTAAATATGGTGTCCGCTCAGGAGCATAGCAGGTGCCATAGCGCCAGGTTTCTGCTGTTTTAAACAGCAGACATATGGAGACAATGTCTGCAATCAACAGTTATGCCAATCGCAGATATATAAAGGGAATCTGTCACTTGCTACCTCCATATCCAACTTGCATAGACACATAGTTGTGGTTCAGCCTTGGATCAACAAAAGAAAAGCAGTTTTAATCAGGAGAGCCACAACTATGTGTATCACCTCTGGTAGGGCAGGTACCAGACGTGTAGCGCAGAGGGAAGGGAGACCGGGTGCCCTAACACAAGGGAGAGGGAGGAGTGGTAACCCCTAACTCGCCTAGCACTGGCACCTGGCTACCCTGACGTCCCTAGACGGGTTGCTCACCCGTACGCCAATCATGTGCCTCGTCCCTGGCTTATCCTGAAATAAGCCCTAGGTATTGAGTAGGGTGGTGGAAGCACTAGTCCTCACCACTGACACCTAGGGTAACAACAGGGAGTGGACAAACAACACAAACTCCACATATAATCCCAGAAGGGAGACTACAAACAGTAGGAAACAAACTGGAGAGAACTGGAGATCCAACTGCACTGGTTCCAACAGCTCCAGCAGGCTCCACAGTGACGCCACCTGAGGTCAGAATAGATAACCTGAAAGGAAGGTCTATATTTGGCAACAAGGGAAGTAGGAAGAGACAATATATAGTGGCTGGAAGAGGCAGACAAAGAACAGCTGAAAGAAAAACTACTGATAGGACAAAAAGGTTCGCAAACCAAAACATGGAGCGATCCCTTGAAATCGGGCGAGTAGCCACCTACTGCGACCTTCTGACCCCAGACACCACAGGGTCAGCGATAGGTCGTGACACCCTCGTGACAATGTGTCTATGCAAACAGTTTGAGAAGATGGTACATGGTGACAGATTCCCTTTAATCCCTCAGAGGCTGTGGTCATAATTGGAACCCACGACATAGAAGGTGTTTTTTCCTGAGGAGATCGGGGAAGCTGTTCATTCTCTGTGGTTGCATCGAGCCTTAGGGAGGTTTGAGGCTACCACAGCATTACATTCCTGTGGCAGGGTTCTAAAGAAATGTATTAAATCTCCCATAGATTTCAATGGTTATTCATTGCAGTCTATGGGAAAAGTGATCTGAAGATAATTTCAAGTCCCCTGTGGTGGGAATTTTTTTTATTATTTATTTATTTATTTATTTATTTATTTCAAATCACCCCTCCTTTTCCCTATAATAAAGAAAATAAACATTATAGGCATTGCTGCTTCCAAAAACACCTGAACTATTAAAATATAAACGCTGTAACGGAAAAAAACGAAATGATTGATTCACTTTTTTTTTTTTTTTTGCTTCACCTTAACCACAAAAAATGTAATAAAAATTATTTTAAAAAGTCATACACACTGCAAAATGATATGAATAAAAACTACAGATTGCCCCCAAAAAATGAGCTCTCACACAGCTCCGTAGACATAGCCATAAAAAAGAAAAAGAATACATTGATGAAAAGAAAAAAAAATTTTTTGATAAGTTTTTATAATTTTTTCAGTATACAAATGTGATATTATTGTAATCATACTGACCCAGACAATGAAGAATGCTGTAAAAACAAAATCCATAAACTGTGGCGGAATTGCATCCAGTTCCACCCCATTTGGAATTTGTTTCCAGCTTCCCACTACACCATATTTAATATTAAATGGGGCCATTCGAAAGTACAACTTGTCCCGCAAAAAAATAAGTCCTCATACAGGTATGTAAATGGAAAAAGGAAAGGTTTAACCTGCAGTTAATAGAAATGTATTACATTTTGCTTGAGGAAGGCAAATTAGCTCTTAGGATACTTTACTCTTGCGGCAGAGTGATCTGGCAAGCAGTTCCGCCGCCTGAACTGCCTGACGGATCCGGCAATCTGCGTGCAAATGGACAGCATTTGTAGACTGATCCGGATGAGGATCCGTCTCACAAATGCATTGCAAGAACGGATCTGTCTGTTTGTCATACGGACAAACGGATTTGTTTCTATTTTTTTTTTTCACATTTTTACCGGTCTGCGCATGCGCAGACCAGAAGGACGGTTTCGGCATTGCAGGATTTTGAATGCCGGATCCGGCACTAATACATTTCTATGGGGGAAAAAAAGTGTTCCGGATTTTCTGCCGGAGATGAAACCGTAGCATGCTGCGGTATTTGCTCCGTCCTGAACAGTCAAAAAGACTGAACTGAAGACGTCCTGATGCATCCTGAAAGGATTTCTCTCCATTCAGAATGCATGGGGATAAAACTGATCCGTTCTTCTCCGGTATAGAGCCCCTAGGACGGAACTCAGTGCCGGAAAAGAAAAACGCTAGTGTGAAAGTACCCTTACAAAGACGTACATACAAGTGCGCCTGTGTCTGGTACATGAATTAACCTGAGCTGTAAACAATAAAGAATACAATTATATAATCAAGGAAAAACATTCAAAACAAGGATTTTACAGGAAGGATCAGAAAGTGGGGCCTTTATAATGCCTGAGAGGGTATTATAATGGGTTTAAATATCTATTATACCGTGTTTTTATCCAAATGATTCTTACATTGACCAAAGTTGTAGTTAGGGGAATCATCTCAATTGTTCATATCCTATGCTAACATCTCTAAAACTCCATTATGCCTCATATAGGGTTTCGATCAGGTGGACTGGAACTTTCTGGAGAAAATTCTTAAACCATATTGGCTTGGGCCCTAAGTCATGTCCCTTTATACTAATTGACTACTGATGATGTGGGGCACGTAGACATATTTTAAAATATGGAATCCTTCGAGCATGTTCAAGGATTTATTGGTGCTTTCGAAGTGGCTGGCATCCAGGGACATTCAGGAAGCTTCCTCATTACCCTAATTCTTTATCTTAAGCTTTTCAGTGCCCACTTTTTTACTTTCCTTACCCTCCCCTCCCTTTTTTATACTCCTCGTATCACTCCTCTTGTACCTTATGTTGTCAGATTGTTTCTCCTGTTTGTTTTATGGTTGCATTTCTCTACTCGGATACCATTTGTGGCTATTTGATGCATGTTCATTTGCTATAGCTGGTATCTGTACAATAAAGGTGATTGAACAACATAGCACTTGTATGTCTAGAAGTTCTCCTTCAAAGTTCTTGTCATTCCTATATATAGTTTAGAGTATAGGCATCTAGTAGGCCTGCACGATAAAATGGCCAAAGCAATTGTATCGCGATAATCGCCGATTACGATATGGCGATTTGGCCGACCCAAAAATGCTGCGATTATTTTTCGCTTTATAAGACACACTTTTTTTCCCCCCAAAAGGGGGGGGGGAAATGGCAGTGCGTCTCATAAAGCGATGGTTGACTTTTTACGTGGCTGACACTGATGTATCGCCGGCCGCTATGCTGCACTGCGCGGCCGGCGATACATCAGTTACAGTGCGGGGAGGGGCTGGAGGCAAGTCGCGGCAGGCCCCGCGCACCTAACTGTCTTTGTATGCAAAGTCTATCTTTACTGCTGAAACAATCGCCTTTACTCTCCTATTGATAAAATCACCAGCCTCTGTACTCACTATGAATGCACTGCAGCGAGCGGGCCGGCCGGTGCATGACTTTAGTCAGTCGCGCTTCTGCTTCATTAATGAAGTGGGAGGAGCGTGACTGACTGCCGTCAGTCATGCGCCGGCCGGCCCGCTCGCTGCAGTGCATTCATAGTGAGTACAGAGGCTGGTGATTTTATCAATAGGAGAGCGATTGTTTCAGCAGTAAGGAAAGACTTTGCATACAAAGACAGTTATGTGCGGGGTTTAGGACACATGAGGGGACATTAATAAAGTAATGCTGTGACACATAGGGCCATGAGGGGGACCAGCATAATATGCTATATGTGTGTCATTCACACATATAGCATCTTATGCTGGCCCCCCTCATGGCCCTATGTGTCATAGCACACATCCCCCATAACAGTGCATCATCCACAGATTCCCCCCCATAACAGTACTTCATCCATATGTCCCCCATAACAGTGCCAACCACAGATCCCCCCCATAACAGTGCCATCCACAGATCCCCCCCATAACAGTGCCATCCACAGATCCCCCCCATAACAGTGCCATCCACAGATCCCCCCCCCCCCCCACATAACAGTACTTCATCCATAGGTCCCCTATAACAGTGCCAGCCACAGATTCCCCCTCCCCCCATAACAGTGCCAGCCACAGATCCCCCCCCCATAACAGTGCCATCCACAGATCCCCCCCATAACAGTGCGTCATCCATAGGTCCCCCCCATAACAGTGCGTCATCCATAGGTCCCCCATAACAATGTCATACCCAGTCCACCAAAAGCACACCTTCTGGTTCAAAATCTTTTTTTTTTCTTATTTTCCTCCTCAAAAACCTAGGTGCGTCTTATAAAGCAAAAAATACGGTACCTGGGTGACGGGTCACGGCAGGGGCTCCAGTGGCGGCGTCAGCGGCTCATACAGGAAAATCCAAGTAAATAGACCTCGAGCATAATTCCCTTTAAAATATTGCATCGCATATCGTTATCGCAACTTTTAGGGCCCTAATCGCAATCGCACAAAATTCCCATATCGTGCAGCCCTAGAATCTAGTTACAAATATAACTTCTGATGTATTGTAGTTTATAAATTCCTGAGTTTTGTATTCATGGCTGTTAACTGGATTTGCGAAAGTGTAAGGCTATATGCACACGACCGTTGTGTGTGTTTTGCGGTCTGCAAATTGTGGATCCACAAAACACGGATGGCGTCCGTGTGCGTTCTGTAATTTGCGGAACGGCACAAACAGCCTTTAATAGAACTGCCTATTTTTGTCCGCAAAGCGCGGACAAGAATAGGACTTGTTATATATTTTTTTTAGGTCCACGGAATGGAGCCACGGATATGCATCTTTTGCGGCCCCATTGAAGTGAATGGGTCCGCTTCCAAGCCACAAAAACTGCGGCTCGGATGTGGACCAAAACAACGGCCGTGTGCGTGAGGCCTAAAAGACATAACAAAAGTCACACGATGGCCTTCTTGTTTTTGGTAATTGCAGCAGGCACTTATGAGAGGGATGGCGTGACTGGGTATAAAGGAGGAAGTGCTAGATGTGTCCTGCTAACAGTTATGATTTTAGAAATGTACTTCAGTGAGTACAGTGCGCAAGAATATTTAGTGCAAAGTATACATTTAGATTAAATAGGTATTTTAAATAGGTATGAAGTTGCATAGGTAGAAAAGGCTTCAATTTCCACTGCACTTTCGGAATTGGACCTCCAAAGGGTTGCCTTTTCCGATGAATCGAACGGATGGACGTTGGCGTGTCAGGCAAGAATCCTCCGAGAACAAACACCCTGAACCATTGCTGGAAGAACAGAGGATAGGTCATCAGTATTACAATCTTGGAAAACCCTTTTAATGTAATTAAAATACCCCTTTAAACAAATGTATTACAAGTGTTTGGGGTATATTGGCTTCCTATGAAATTGTCGCTAGTGGGTGTTGGGAATGAGCTCCTATGGTAGAGATGACTCCCCTGCTCCACAACGTTCCCGGCGCTGAGCTACTTCAGTAGTAGTTTGGCCCCCTGTAAGATCCCAAGTCCATGCTGGAAGCTCCGCTCACTCCAGCATTAGCAGTCCTTCAAAAATACACTTGTATTATTAATTAACCTCATAACGTAGATGACATGTTCCGATGAGCAATGTAATTCCTACACTCAAACCAAAGGTGAAAAAACCTTCAATTTCTTTCATTGCTTGATCCATTTCATAATCCTATAAGAACATTCATCATGAGGGACGCTGAGACAGACATCGTTCACACCTCTGCTTGTTGTGTTTAGGCATAGTAGCCCTCATCAGTGTGCACTTGGTAGCATTTCAGACTGAGACACCCTTTGGCCCCTTTCACACGGGCGAGTTTTCCGCGCGGATGCAATGCGTGAGTTGAACGCATTGCACCCGCACTGAATCTGGACCCATTCATTTCTATGGGGCTGTGCACACGAGCGGTGATTTTCACGCATCACTTGTGCGTTGCATGAAAATCGCAGCAAGCTCTATTTTGTGCGTTTTTCACGCAACGCAGGCCCCATAGAAGTGAATGGGACTGCGTGAAAATCGCAAGCATCCGCAAGCAAGTGCGGATGCGGTGCGATTTTCACGCACGATTGCTAGGTGACGATCGGGATGGAGACCCGATCATTATTATTTTCCCTTATAACATGGTTATAAAGGTAAAGGTAAAATAATAGCATTCTGAATACAGAATGCATAGTACAATAGCGCTGGAGGGGTTAAAAAAATAATAATTTAACTCACCTTAATCCACTTGCTCGCGCAGCCGGCATCTCTTCTGTCTTCATCTTAGCTGTGTGCAGGAAAAGGACCTTTGATGACGTCACTCCGGTCCATGGTGATTGGATCATGTGATGGACCATGTGATGACCGGAGTGACGTCACCACAGGTCCTGTTCCTACACACAGCAAAGAAGAAGACAGAAGAGAAGCCGGGCTGCGCGATCAAGTGGATTAAGGTGAGTTAAATATTTTTTATTTTTTTTTTACCCCTCGAGCCCTATTTTACTATGCATTCTGTATTCAGATTGTATTATTTTCCCTTATAACCATGTTATAAGAGAAAATAATACAATCTACAGAACACCGATCCCAAGCCCGAACTTCTGTGAAGAAGTTTGGGTCTGGGTACTAAACATGCGTGATTTTTCTCACGCGAGTGCAAAACGCATTACAATGTTTTTGACTCGCGCGGAAAAATTGCGCATGTTCCCGCAACGCACGCGGACCTTTTCTCGCAACACCCGTGTGAAAGAGGCCTTTCTCTTGCCTATGCTTTAGGGCTCATGCACAAAAATGTATTTTCTTTCCGCATCTGTTCCATATTTTTTATTTATTTTGTGGGCTGTATGCGGAACCATTCATTTCAATTAGTCAGCAAAAAAAAAACGGAAGTTACTCCGTGTGCATTCTGTTTCTGTATGTCCGTTCCGCAAAAAAAATAGAACATGCCCTATTATTGTCCGCATTACGGACAAGGATAGTCCTGTTCTATTAGGGACCAGCTGTTCCGTTCTGCAAAATACAAAATGCACACAGACGTCATCCGGGTTTTTTGCGGACCGCAAAATACATAGTCATGTGCATGAGCCCTTAGGCTGCTTTTACATCAGAATTTTTTATTCAGGTTTTGAGATCCAGCAGAGGATCTCAAAACCTGAATAATACAGATCAGTTTCATTTAATGCAACGCTACGCATCCGTTCCATTCGTATGCGATAGTATTAGAGGGTTTCTGTCACCAGAATTAACCCTATTAAACTGTCTGACTTTAGCGATGTTCTAATGTCACCAGAATTAACCCTATTAAACTGTCTGACTTTAGCGATGTTCTAATGTCAGCAGACCCTAACTGTACTATTTTTTTATGCATATGGATGCCCCGGTTACTGTACAATTGTAACTTTGATATATGGAAATTGGCCTCTAGGAGCGGGAGGGGGAAGGGGGGGGTATTACGTTACTCCTGCTCCTAGAGGCTCTGTTATCCCACCTCAAGTCACGCCCTGCCGTCCTTGATTGACAGGGCCAGGCAACGTTCGTCTCCTCCTGCTGGCCCTGTGTGCTGGGACTGCGCAGGCGCGATATTTATCCAGCTCACAGGGCCGGCAGAGGAAGACGAACGCTGGCCCTGTCAATCAAGGACGGCAGGGCGTGACTTGAGGTGGGAGAACAGAGCCTCTAGGAGCAGGAGTAACGTAATACCCCCCCCCCCCCCCTTCCCCCTCCCGCTCCTAGAGGCTAATTTCCATATCATCAAAGTTAAAATTGTGCAGTAACCGGGGCATCCATAAGCATAAAAATAGTACAGTTAGCGTCTGCTGACATTAGCACATCGCTAAAGTCAGCCAGTTTAATAGGGTTAATTCTGGTGACAGAAACCCATTAAATAGAAACGGAATAAATCATAAGTTGATGAGTGACAGATCAGTTTTTTTTCGGTAACTAAAAAAGCGGATTTGGCACAATTGACTTGCATAAATTTTCATGCTGGATCCTTTTTGTTCCATTTTGAACCGTTGGCCCAGTTTTGAAATCCTCTGCCGGATGTCGAAACCATAAAGCCAAAACACTGATGTGAATATAGCCTTAGGCTCCATTCACACGTCCGCATCCTTTCCGCAATTTTGTGGAATGGATGCGGACCCATTCATTCTCTATGGGGACGGAATAGATGCGGACAGCACACAGTGTGCTGTCTGCAGCCGCAATTGCGGAGCGCGGCCCCGATTTTGGGTCCGCAGCTCCGCAAAAAGATAGAGCATGTCCTATTCTTGTCCGCAGCTTGCGGACAAGAATAGGCATTTCAATGGGGGTGCCGGGCTGGTGTGTTGCGGACCCGCAATTTGCGGGTCCGCAACACACCACGGACGTGTGAATGCAGCCTTAGGATACTTTCACACTTGCGGCAGAGTGATCCGGCAAGCAGTTACGTCGCCAGAACTGCCTGCCGGATCAGACAATCTGCATGCAAACGGGCAGCATTTGTAGACTGATCCGGATGCGGATCTGTCTCACAAATGCATTGCAAGAACGGATCCGTCTCTCCATTTGTCATACGGACAAATGGATCCGTTTCTATTTATTTCACATTTTTACCGGTCTGCGCAGACCGGAAGGACGGATCCGGCATTCCAGTATTTTTAATGTTTTAATTTCAATGTAAATTAATGCCGGATTCGGCATTCCGGCAACTGATCCGGAATTTTGGACGGAGAGAATACCCCAGCATGCTGCTGTATTTCCTCCGTCCAAAACTTTGTTCAGTGACTGAACTGAAGACGTCCTGATGCATCCTGAACGGATTGCTCTCCATTCAGAATACATGGGGATGAAACCGATCCGTTCTTTTCCGGTATTGAGCCCCTAGGACGGAACTTAGTGCCGGAAAAGAAAAACGCTAGTGTGAAAGTACCCTTACTTGTGTAGACTGACGTTTGCAATCCGAAGTTAATGTTTATAAAAGGTGTTACATGGAATGAAAATGACAGAATGAAAATATACAAAATCTAATTTGTTTTGATACAATGTCATCGATTTGGTTAAGGACTGTCCTGGGCCATAATATATTTACAGCATGGGCAGAGGCATGCGCAATTTGCAAAGGGTCCCATTGCCAGATTTAGTATGGGCCCCCTGCCCTACCAAGCTTCCCAGTACGCGTGCATCAAACACTCCTAGGCAAACTTTGTTTTGCAAGGGGTATTTATTATTGTTGGTTAACCCTTTCACTACTGTTTTTTTTTTTTTTTGTTTTTTTAGTTTTTGCGTTTTCATTTTTATTCCCTATCTTCCTTGAGCCATAACATTTTTATATTTCCGTTCACATAGCTGTATGAGTGCTTATTTTTTGCGGGACAAGTACTTTTTAATGCCACCATTAAATATGGCATAAAATGTAGTGGGAAGTGGTAAAAAAATTCCAAATGGGGTGGAATTGGAAAAAATATGCAATTTCTTCACCGTTTTACTGGTTTTGTTCCCACGGCGTTGCGTTTGCGGCAAAACTGACCCATGCCCTTTATTCTCTGGGTCAGTACGTTTTTATGTCTAAATAGTGTAAAAATAAATTTACTGTAAACTTTGATAGAAATTATTATTTTTTACATCACCATATTCTGACCCCCATAACTTTTTTATACTTATGTCTACTGAGCTGTTTAGGGGCTAATTTTTTGTGGGACAATTCGTAGTTTTTATTGATACCATTTTGGGGTGTGCGTGACATTTTTTATCACATTTTATAAATTTTTGTTGGGTAAGAGAAGCAATGAAAAAATGGCAAATCGGCCATTTTGATCCTTTTTTCGTTACGCTATTTGCCGTATTGGAATTTGGAATGGCATGAGCGTTTTTGGTCGTGGTGATACCCAGGATGTTTATTTTTATTGTTATTTACGATTTTTTTTTTAATTATATGGAAAGGGGGGGTGATTTAAACTTACATTTTTTTTTATATACCGGTATTGTTTTACATTTTTTTTAATTTTTTGTGATTATTTTGAAGCTCATATTTGAGCTTATAAATTACTGTATGTTTTTTAATTTTGTACTATCAGCGATTTTTAAAATGGGTTTTGGATTGAAATTTCTCATTTCTTATCCTGGCCGGCCATCTGGTGGCCAAAATAAGAATTGCAGCATTAACGCTATCAGCCTCCTCAGTGAGGCTCATAGTGTTCAGTGCAACTATCGATGCCCTCATTGGCCGCAGGGCGCGTCAATAGGTTTTTCTGCATTTAGATGCCGTGATCTCACTTGATCACAGCATCTAAAGCCTTTAATTACCACGATCAGCATTATTGCTGGTCACAGTAATTAGCCGCAGGTCTCTGCTGTTTGAAACAGAGACTTGCCGGCCATGACGCCTGCTGCACGTGCGAGCAGGCACCATATTCCTACATCGCTCCAGAGCTGGTAGAGAAAGGGTTAAGGAGATGTTATTGATATATTTAAATTATATCACAGGGTATATACTTCCCAAGGCTTCCTCCCCTCTCCCCTGATATCACATTGTTGTAGGGGGAGGAGCAGATAGCGGGGAAGGTGGGTGGACTTGGGCACTTGAAAGCCTGCCCAGTTGGGCACTCGAGAGACGTTTTTCATGGGAATAAAAGTGCTTTTCCAGATCACAAATGCATGGTTATAATGTTCTGATGGCCATTGCTGGCAATTATATTAGTGAAATTTACATGACAGACTCCCTTCAAGGCTTTTCTTTGCGCCTGTGCATAATAGTCGTGTGATTTTTGAATAATATGTCACTCCTGTTATTTGCTCCAGCGCATAATTAGGTATGGGTTATTTATTTTAATAAATTATATTGTTATGATCAATATCTTTTGTATGACGGATTATATATAATATTGGTATTTGGCATATTTTGGTTTTAATTAATTATTCGTTGTCTGTATACAGTACAGACCAAAAGTTTGGACACACCTTCTCATTCAAATAGTTTTCTTTATTTTCATGACTATGAAGGCATCGAAACTATGAATTAACACATGTGGAATTATATACATAACAAAAAAGTGTGAAACAACTGAAAATATGTCATATTCTAGGTTCTTCAAAGTAGCCACCTTTTTGCTTTGATTACTGCTTTGCACACTCTTGGCATTCTCTTGATGAGCTTCAAGAGGTAGTCCCCTGAAATGGTCTTCCAACAGTCTTGAAGGAGTTCCCAGAGATGCTTAGCACTTGTTGGCCCTTTTGCCTTCACTCTGTGGTCCAGCTCACCCCAAACCATCTCGATTGGGTTCAGGTCCGGTGACTGTGGAGGCCAGGTCATCTGGCGCAGCACCCCATCACTCTCCTTCATGGTCAAATAGCCCTTACTTTCAAAGTTATCCCAATTGTTCAGCTGACTGACTGACCTTCATTTCTTAAAGTAATGATGGCCACTCGTTTTTCTTTACTTAGCTGCTTTTTTCTTGCCATAATACAAATTCTAACAGTCTATTCAGTAGGACTAGCAGCTGTGTATCCACTTGACTTCTCCTCAACGCAACTGATGGTCCCAACCCCATTTATAAGGCAAGAAATCCCACTTATTAAACCTGACAGGGCACACCTGTGAAGTGAAAACCATTTCAGGGGACTACCTCTTGAAGCTCATCAAGAGAATGCCAAGAGTGTGCAAAGCAGTAATCAAAGCAAAAGGTGGCTACTTTGAAGAACCTAGAATATGACATATTTTCAGTTGTTTCACACTTGTTTGTTATGTATATAATTCCACATGTGTTAATTCATAGTTTTGATGCCTTCAGTGTGAATCTACAATTTTCATAGTCATGAAAATAAAGAAAACTCTTTGAATGAGAAGGTGTGTCCAAACTTTTGGTCTGTACTGTGTGTGTGTGTGTGTATATGTGTATATATTAGTCCTGCAACTTCTGCTATGCACTTTGCAGTAAATGATAATTACAAATTCAAATCACCTCCATTGCACTATTTTAAATGTAAAAGTAAATGAACAATAAAAAAATGTATAACATTGATATGCCCTAAAATACTATTAAAATATAAAACTATTTATCCGTTACAGAGAACACTATAATGGAAAAAAAATCTAAATGACCAATTTGCCATTTTTACATCACTTAACCTCCCCCCAAAAATAGAATAAAAAGGGATCAAAAAGTCATACACACTCCAAAATAGTATCAAATAAAACTACAGATCACTCTGCAAAAAATGAGCCCTTGAACTGCTCTGTAGACATAATTATGAAGAAAAAATTAGATTTTTCAAAGTTTCTATTTTTTTTGTTGTATTAAAACGTATTCGTACTGACCTGGATAATGAAGATTGCAGGTCAGGTTTACAGCATTGGGAACGCCGTAAAAACTAAGCCATAAAGCTATGGCGGAATCCTGGGGTTGTTTTTTCAATCCCATTTGGATTTTTTTTCCTAGCTTCCCACTACATTGTATGCAGTTTTAAGTGGTACGACTAGAATGTGCAAGTTGTCCTGCAAAAAAAAAAGCCCTAATACAGTTATGTGAATTGAAAAAAAAAACCTCATGGCTCTGGGAAGGCAGGGAGTAAAAAATGAAAACGGAAAAAAAAAGGAATATCACCAGCTCATGAAGGAGTTAAAGGTGTTGGCTGATCTGGAAATTTATGGCATACCCACATGTCCTGTAGGTGCAGTTCTCACCTCTGGTACCCGCTCCCGTCTCAACAATGGGGCTATGTTGTGTGCTTCCGGTTTATCTTCTGATGACACATGTACGTCACTCTCCATTTGCTGCTGTGGGATTTTGGAAAATAGCCGTGTAAGCACTCTGTTATTTTTTGGGAAATCCAGTAGCAATGAATGGCGAGAATTGCGTGTGCATAACATCCTCTCTATTGCAGCGGGATCCATTGTTGACTTGACATAGGAGTTAGGTCCCAGAGGTGGAACCCGCACATACTGCACATTCATGGCATATTTTGTAAATATGCCTGACTCCTTTAACCGTGCCCACAAGACCTACCTACCCGCCGCTCCATATTTTATCAGTACTGTACTGCACTTTTTTGGCAATAAGGATGGTATTGTATACATGGTTTATTTATCTTTGCACTGAATGATACTTTCAGGAGCACGTATGCATCATGTATTTGGGCAGTGAAGATTTGATGTCACTGGTTGTCTAGGCACTAAAGGCTACCAACAATTGTGCATTTGTACGGCACTACTATTGGCATTGTTCATTTGGTAACTGGTACAGATGACCAAATCGATTGGACTCAAATCGGAGAGAGAAAGAGGCCAATCAACACAACTTTGATTGGGGGGAATTGATTCAGGCACGAATCGAATTGGTCGACCAATTTGGCCAAATTGAAGCCAAACCAAATTTTGAGTGATTTGCTAGTTATTAGTGCACTCACTATATTACACACATAGACAAACAACAATTTTATTTAATTTTTTATAAAAATGTCTTTTGAAGATTTTGAGGAAGATTTATAAAGACTGGCGCTTTCTCAGCTTCTCCCTTTTTAGAAATGTGGTAAGGGCGTTGTAAAAAAAGCCACCTGCGACAATTTTTTACATTGCATGTGAAAAGTCACAAATATACTTTTTACCTTTTTACTTTTCTGGTGCAAAGTGAATGATAAATCTCCCCTTTTGTGTTGGATTCTGAGATCCCAGTATCAGGCCCTCTGAAGCCTTCCGTGAAATGTTATATTTCAGTGTCATTCTCGTCACCCTACAAGATGTTCATTGTCTACATGCTCTGAAACCATGTTTGGTTGTAGTGTCCACTAGATCCTATTGTTTTGGCTCTTCTTGGCACAAATTAAGGTTTATATTGAAGTAAATATCTTATATTTTTATGTTTTCATGAAGGGCATTATATAAAAATGATTTTGCCTTGATTACCCCTAATAATGCATTACTCTCTCTCAACAACTGTTTCCTAGATATAGCTACCAAATCACTTTTTGGCATGCTAGCTGCTCAAACATTGTGACGGTAACATAATCGTCCAATTGAATGCCGTACCTATATGGACAGCGATCCCCTTTCTGCCCTATGGTCACATGACCTTTGTCTGCTTATCATGTGATGTCCCCTCTTTGTTGCTTCGCCCCCTTAGAGCTCGCCAGACATTTGTTCTGTTTGTTCTATTGCCACTCCAACAAATGTGAACATTGATTGGAGTGGAGGAGCACATGGATTCAGTGTAACAAAGGGCACAGGACTTCCCCCCCCCCTTCTCCAGTTTGGTGGCAGTTCCAGTGGTCTTAAGCTGGCCATACATTTGAGAAAATGATGCGGCCGATCAGCCGTCCATGGGTTTTAATAAAAACGGACTCCCTGGTGCTTTACCTCAATGGCAAGTGCTGTTTGTTCCGATGAATGGCCAGAGTTTTCCAGCACAGCAGATTACATTTTCGGCAGACAAGGACGTTGGCGATCGCGAACGCTTGTTCATTTTAATGTTTGTGTGTGTCGTCAAAAGATATCAACACTATCCACTATAACAGTGACCTCTACAGCACCTCGCTCCCTTAACACTGACCCCCGCCCACCCACAGTGCCCCGTCCCTTAAAATTGGACCTCCACAGTAGCCCACCCCCCTAAACTTTGACCTTTTTAAAGCAGCCTTCCCCTTTAACAATGAGTTTTACAGCACACCACCCCCTTGACAGTAACCTCCACAGGGGCCCGCCCCCTTAACAGTGGCCTTTACAGCAATCTGCCCCTTAACACTGACCTCCATAGCGGACCATCCCCTTAACTGTGCCCTCCACAGCAGCCTGCCCCTAGGGTGGCCAAAGCCCCAGTTTTAGACCGGACAGTCCGGCTTTCAGATTCCCTGTCCTCCGTCTGGTGCAGGGCCTGGACGGATACAAGGATGTCCTTTTGAACAGCTCACTCTCAGACAGCAGCACTGTGCTGTCTGAGTGTGAGCTGCAGGGAGAAAGTCACTCTCCCTCCCACCTCTGCAGCTGACAGAAGTTGATTTTTAACTTCATTTTTTTAATCCCTGTCGGCTGGGTGGGAGGGGGCATGGCCTAATCAGATCAAGGCGTGGCTTAGTGGGACCTTGAAGTTGATTTTTAACTTCATTTTTTTCAATCTCTGTCGGCTGAGGTGTGGGAGGGGGCATTGCCTAACCGGATCTGGGGCGTGTTCTTTTGAACAGCTCACTCTACCCTCCCTCCCACCCCTGCAGCTAACAGAAGTTGATTTTTACCTTCATTTTTTCAATCCCCGTCGGCTGAGGAGTGGGAGGGTGTGTGGCCTAACTGGATCAGGGGCGTGGCTTAGCAGGACCCGGGGGTGGGGTTTTAAGTTCGTCTTTTGAGGGTGTACACATTGTGGCAGGGGGCGTGTCTGGGCTACTTCCTGCAAGAGTGACGCCCCTCCATGCACCTTACTGGCTCATTTGCATACCAAATAAACTGGATTTTCAGAGGATAAAAACATCCATTTCTGGAACAAAGGCACATCTTGAAATAAGGTACTAAGTGCTATTAGGCCATGGCTTTACTTCAATAGCGATTTTCCTGGTGACAGATTTCCTTTAAAGCTCTCCTACAGCAGTGAAGAAAAATGGATGGGTTGTTATGGAAACCTGGAGTAAAACTGTGTATGTGGAGGCTAACGGCCTGCGAGCTTCTATTGGCTCATAAGGGTCATGTGACCAAGCTTCTATTGGCTAATGCATTTTTTGGGAATATCTCTGGAACGGTAAATCCTAGAGAGCTGAGACCTGGTCTAAAACCTTCCCGGACACCTGATGTACCTTTGTGCCATATTTCGTGATTGTAAATGCGACGTTGCGATTCCTTTAGCGGACATACATACAAACACACACATACACTCAGCTTTATATATTAGATTACCCCTTTAATGTTTATTTATTCATTAACCCCTTCACGCATTTGGACTGTAACTGTACGTCTAAATCGTAAGTAACTTGACACATTTGGACGTACAGTCACGTCCAATATGCTTACCGGGGCTGTGACACTTTATAGAGAGCAGAGACACCGGACAGGCCGGCAAGAAACCAATCAGAGTAGTCCCTTGCCAGCAAGCACTTCGAATGGTTAATCTCTGCAGACTAAACAATCGAAGCGCTTCATTGTTAAAATGCCTGTTTCAGGCTGTGATCTCCCCCCCATAGTCTACCATTGTCCCCCAGATGCTGCCATTGTCTTTCAGATTGCCCCAATTGTCCCCCTGCAGCCTGTTCCTATGTGCCGGCTGTGAACTTACAGCTGACACTCTGCTGCTACGGCCGAAATCAGTGCTGGCACCGATCTCGTCCGTTTAACCCCATAGATGCCGCAGTCAGTAGTCGCCCGCGGCATCCATGGGGTTGAGAGGGAGGGAGCTCCCTCTTTCTTCCATCGGGCCGCCGCTGCTGCGATGGCAGCGGCCCGATGGTTACAATGGCAACCGGTCGCCTTGCAAAGGCATCTGGGCTGCAATCTACCTAAATCACTGAGAAAAATGCACCAAGAGGATATGCTACTGACTATACTAGCTGGTCATACAAGCAGATATTAAAAGCTGAGACTTTCGCCAATATATTCCTGTCGGGAAAATATCGGAGCCCATCATTGCACCACGTCACGGTCACTCAGCATGGCAAAGGGTCCTACCACTACGCTAACTGTGGTGTGAACACGGTCTGAAGGTGATGTAATCCAGCTCACAGCCCAGCCTGCACACAAATGCCTAGCAGGACAACCAGTCTGCTGGCTGTCCTGCTAGGCATTTGTGTGCAGGCTGGGCTGTGAGCTGGATTACATCACCTTCAGACCGTGTTCACACCACAGTTAGCGTAGTGGTAGGACCCTTTGCCATGCTGAGTGACCGTGACGTGGTGCAATGATGGGCTCCGATATTTTCCTGACAGGAATATATTGGCGAAAGTCTCAGCTTTTAATATCTGCTTGTATGACCAGCTAGTATAGTCAGTAGCATATCCTCTTGGTGCATTTTTCTCAGTGATTTATATAATTGTATTTTCATCCGCACAATGCTATGGCCTGTGCAGGATGCTTTTGTGGTGCATGTGGACCGCGCTGGCGTCCTCCTTTGTACGCATTAATTGCTCGGGATGTTCGTTTGCTGCGGTCCACATGCGGTGGGACTGCTCCCCCAATGAGAAACACGCTACAGTGTTTGGGGTTTGAGCAGCTCCTCCATATCTGCCACGATATTTCTGTGGTTCACATGCGATGGGACTGCTCGCCAAATGAGAAACACGCTACAGTGTTTGGGGTTTGAGCAGTTCCGCCATATTGGCCACTGCAATTCTACAGTGATTCTGCAATCTACCTAAGCCTGATAAGACCCTGAAGGTCTGATCAGCCTTAGGGCTTATGCACACGAACGTATTTTCTTTCCGTGTCCGTTCCGTGTTTTTTTTTTTTTTTTGCGGACCGTATACGGAACCATTAATTTCAATGGGTCGGCAAAAAAAAATGGAAGTTACTCTGTGTACATTCCGTTTCCGTATGTCCGTTCCGCAAAAAAATAGAACATGTCCTATTATTGTCCACATTATGAACAAGGATAGGACTGTTCTATTAGGGGCCAGCTGTGCCGTTCCGCAAAATATGAAATGCACACAGACGTCATCCGTATTTTTAGCGGATCTGTTTTTTGCGGACCGCAAAATACATACAGTTATGTTCATGAGCCCTTAGTGTAAGGCCTCATGTACACGACTGTTGTTTTATTCCGTGTCTGTTTTGTTTTTCGTGATTTTCTGCGGACCTATTGACTTTCAATAGGTCAGTTGAAAACTCGGCTAATGCACCGTTTCTCGTCCGTGATCCGTGGTTCCAGTCCGTCAAAAATATATAACCTGTCCTATTTTTTCCACGGAAAACTGTTCGCGGACCCATTCAAGTCAATGGGACCGTGAAAAAACGCGGAGGCACCCAAGATTGTCATCCGCATCCGTTTTTTTCCTATCATTTGCATGGCAAACTTGACTTAGATTTTTTCTTTACTTTCCTTCATGTCTGGTGATCCTCCAAAAATAAAGGAAGACACACGGAAACAAAAACGGAACAACGGAACCCCATTTTGCGGAACGGAACACAACAACGGTCGTGTGCATGAGGCCTAAGTGTAACACTGACAATAGAGTGCATTGCAATAGATTGCGCTGTATAGCCATCAGGCCCACTGGAACTTCAAGATCCAACTGGGTCTTGATAAAAAAACTAAAAAAGTGAAAAAAAAAATACAAAATAAATTAATTATAAAATAAAAAGGTAAATGAAAATTGTCTTTTCCCATATCCGCTCATTTATAAGTCATTACAAAATAAAAAATAAATAAAAAATGCACATAATTGGCGGCGTCCGTAATGACCTGATCTATTAAAGTATCATGTTACCAATCCCGTGCAGTGAACTCCGTTAAAAAATTGTTAAAAACAGACAGAATTGCTGTTTTTGTCACCACACCTCCACAAAAAAAAAAATAACAAGTGATCAAAAAGTCGTATGTACCCCAGAATGATACCAATAAAATCTACAGCTTGTCCCGCAAAAAACAAGCCCCTACACATCTACATTGGTGAAAAAATAAAAATGTTATAGACTTTAGTATATGGCGATGTAAAATATCATTTACTTTTAACACAAAAGGGATTTTATGTTGAAAAAGTAGTAAAACATTAAAAAACAATATAAATTTGGTATCCCCATAACCATATCAACCCACAGAATAAAATCACATAATATTTACTGCAAGAGAAACCCTATTAAAAATAAAAAAACACTGACAGAATTGCCATTTTTGCCCACTTCAACTTCACAAAAAATGTTATAAAAAGAGATAAAAAAAGACATAAGTACCCAAAAATGATACCAATAAAAACTACAGCCTGTTCCGCCAAAAAAATAAGCCCCTACACAGCTACATTGGTGAAAAAATAAAAATGTTATGGGCCGTAAAAAATGTCAGCAAATTACATGTTAGAAAATCCTGATGCTGCTCCTTCCCTTCTGAATGCTGCTGTGCCCCCAAACAGCGGTTTACAACCACATATATGGTGTTGCATATTCAGGAAAAATGCATAACAAATTGTGGGGTGTATTTTCTCCTGTTACCTCTTGTGAAAATGAAAAAGTATGGGCTAAAGCAACTTTATATTTGAAATATAAGTTACATTTTCATTTTCACAGCCATTTGTTTCTAAATTCTATGAAATGCTTGTTGGGTCACCACTAGATTTATTTCTTGAGGGGGGTAGTTTCCAAAATGGGGTAACTTTTTGGGGTTTACTTTGTAGGAGTTCCTCAGGATCTCTTCAAATGTGACATGGCACCTGAAAACCATTCCAGCAAAATCTGCCCTGTTAAGGCTACTTTCACACCTGCGTTCGGGTGTCCGCTTGTGAGCTCCGTTTGAAGGCTCTCACAAGCGGCCCCGAATGCATCCGTACGGCCCCAATGCATTCTGAGTGGACGCGGATCCGCTCAGAATGCATCAGTCTGGCAGCGTTCAGCCTCCGCTCCGCTCAGCAAGCGGACACCTGAACGCTGCTTGCAGCGTTCGGGTGTCCGCCTGGCTGTGCGGAGGCAAGCGGATCCATCCAGACTTACAATGTAAGTCAATGGGGACGGATCCGCTTGAAGATGACACAATATGGCGCAATTTTCAAACGGATCCGTCCCCCATTGACTTTCAATGTAAAGTCTGGATGGATCCGTCTGAAGCTACTTTCACACTTAGAATTTTTTTTAAACTATAATGCAGACGGATCTGTTCTGAACGGATACCATCGTTTGCATTATAGGAGCGGATCCGTCTGTGCAGACAGCAGACGGATCCGCTCAGAACGCAAGTGTGAAAGTAGCCTAACAATATGGTGCGCCTTTCCTTCTGTGCCCTGCCCTTTGCCCATACAGCAGATTACGACCACATATGGGGTGTTTCTGTAAACTGCAGAATCAGGGTAATAAATGTTGAGTTTTGTTTGGCTGTCAACCCTTGATGTTTTACAGAAAAAATGTATTTAAATGAAAATTCTGCGCAAAAAAAAATGTATTTAAAAATTTCCCCTCCATTTTGCTTTAATTATTGTGGAACACCTAAAGGGTTAATAAAGGTTGTAAAATCAGTTTTGAATAACTTGAGGGGTGTAGTTTCTAAAATGGGGTTATTTATGGGCAGTTTCTGTAAGCCACACAAAGTGACTCCATAACTGAAAAAAGTGGGTTTGGGAAATTTTCTTCAAAATGTAAATATTTGCTTCTAAGCCTTTTAACTTTCTGAAAAAATAAAATGACATTTACAAAATGATGCCAACATGAAGTAGACATATGGGGAATGTAAAGTAATAACTATTTAATGAAGTATCACTATCCTTCCTAAAAGCAGAGAAATTCTAATTTAAAAAAATGGCAAATGTTTCCAAATATAATTTTTTTTATGCATAAAAGGTAAAACATATCAACTCAAATTCGCTACTAACATGAAGTATGATGTGTCATGAGAAAACAGTCAAGAATGGCTTTTTTATAAGTTAAAGCGTTCCAAAGCTATTACCAGATAAACTGATGTCAGATTTGAAAAATGGGGCTCTGGCATTTGGTCCAAACTGGCTGTCGCTTGATGGGGTTAAACTTTCTTGTCCGTGTATTCTTGGTTTGTATTTTTCGCCGTAATACCCTGTAATTTAAATGCTGCCTTTTTTCTTATCGGTACATTTTTAGATTTATACTATTATTTATTGTAGTTCATGACTGAACGTGTCTCAAGAAGTCTTCGGTGAACTCACTGCAGGACAATGGAACTACAGCAGCCCGGACAACAGTCTTATGTTTGGTTAATTACAACGAACCGGGAAACATTGGTCAATCTGATAAGAAACACAGAGTGCTTACTTGAGAATTTGGTCGACCATGGATATTGTTCCACCGAAGAATCAGAAATTGTTCAGAATTATTCAACAACAGCAGACAAGGCAAGTCCCACTCATGTAAAAACTATTAGATCGGTGGGTGTCCTACTGCAGGGATCCCCACAATCATGAGAACGGGGGCCCCATACCCCCCCCCCTGAAATGTAAGGAGCAGCCATTCCCATATGCGCGTAGCTGCTCCTTTAATTTCTACGGGAATTCGGGAGACAGCGCTTAGCTATCTCTGGAAATTCCCATAGAAATTAATGGGGCAGCCGCACGCATGCCCAACCGGCAGTGCCGGTCATTTCAGGGGGGCTGTAGTCGGTACAGGGCTCCCGTTCTCGATCTAATAGATTATTCCCTATACTGCGGAGAGAGGATCTTAATCAAACTGGAATACCCCTTTAATTAATGTGACCTGCAGATATTTTAGAATATGACATCATTAGTAGGCATAGGTTAGGTACATCAGTGTTTCTACAAATTAAGGGAATTTTTGCTTCTTTATTACTTTTATTTATGTTCCCAAAATGATTGCTTTTTAATTTCTGTCACTGGAAATTCCTTATAACATTTGCAAGGGAGGTCATTCATTTCAGTCTAAATAAATTTAGATAGAATTTACCTTGAAGGAAGATTCCTTTTTTTTAACCTATTTTGTAAAAATAGATTCTTTAAATGACCTAAGGCTTTTTTCACACTCGCGTTTTGAGCGGATCCGTTTGTATTATCTGTAACTTAGCCAACACGGATCCGTCATGAACTCCATTGAAAGTCAATGAGAGACGGATCCATTTTCTATTGTGTCAGAGAAAACGGATCCGTCCCCATTGACTCACATTGTGTGCCAGGACAGATCTGTTTGGCTCCGCATCGTCAAGCAGACAGCAAAACACGGCAGGCAGCGTTTTGGTGTCCGCTTCCAGAGCAGAATGGAGACTGATCGGAGGCAAACTGATGCACTCTGAGCGGATCCTTTTCCATTCAGAATGCATTAGGGCAAAACTGATCCGTTTTGGACCGCTTGTGAGAGCCCTGAACGGATCTCACAAACGGAAAGCCAAAACGCCAGTGTGAAAGTAGCCTAAAAAGAAAAAAATGTTACCTATTCTTGACTTTTCCTGTGTCACCAGTGACAATGTCCTCCTTCACTTCTTAATCTGAAGTTATGATTTTAAGTCACAATGGCAGGCAATGATTTCATGTAACGTGTAGTCAATATGATTATGTGATCACATTAGATTGTCTTCCAGAAGAGGGCTATAGACAACAAAATGTATGTGGTATTGGAAACAGTACAGGCTGCAGTATTGCCTTAGGAGATGCATAGCTTGCCTTGTCCATCTGTTTTTTTATTAATAAAACCTGTAGTAGCCTAGATATTTGAGTTAGTGTATCATACACTTCTTTTCCTTAAAGGGGTTGTCCAGGTTCAGCGCTGAACCTGGACATACACATAATTTCACCAAGGCAGCCCCCCTGACTTGAGCATTCGAGCAGTTGATGCTCCGATGCTCTCCCTTGCCCTGCGCAGGGCAAGGGCTCTTTTATCTACTACAACACACTGCTGGACGATGGCTTCCGCCCAGCAGTGTGTTCGCTGACGTCACTGGCTCTGATGGCCTGGGCGGCCCATCAGTGCCGGTGACGTCACCGTGCTCACTGCTGGGCAGAAGCCTCCGCCTGGCAGCCCTAAGGAGAGCCCGGTGTGTCACTGGAACTCCACAAAATGTCTTTGCCCTGCGCAATTCAGCAGAGGTCAAAGGAGAGCATCGGAGCATGAACTGCTTAAGTCAGGGGGGCTACCTGGGTGAAAATGGGGATATGTCCGGGTACAGCTCTGAACCTGGACAGCCCCTTTTTAACGCAGTTTTATAGATGTCAGCCATATGGACCAAGTGACATGAAATGTAAAATGGCAGATATTTCTTCTCTTCCAGGTTCGTCAGATTATTGATCTGGTACAATGTAAAGGAGAAGAAGTTGCTGAGTTTTTCATACATATCCTTAATAAAGTGCCAGAAGCCTACTATGACCTGAACTCCTGGTTAACAGGAATCAATTTTCAACCGTCAGAACAAATAAAGAATTTACAAGTTACAAACAATGACCCTGGTATGAATTCCTTCTTCTTATTGACTTGAGCCTATTGTGTATGTTATAATAGACGGAAACTAGACTCTGATCTTTGTGTTTCCTGTAATCTACTGTAAAAACAAGAACATTTCCATGCAGCGATCTCCTCCACAGTATTATTTCTGGGCAGCCCAGTTCTGTGTAGACCGCACAATCTGCTGCCCAGAAACAATAATTTAGGTTTCCACATGAACGATAGTTTCACATGACGAGTGAGCGCTTTGCTCGTTCATCGGGTGATCTGTGGCACCTTTAAACGGGTAGATAATCAGGAACGAGCGTTGGTAGAAATGGTCGTCCCCGATAATCTGCCAATCAGGCGGTGTAAACCCCCCTTTAAGGCCTCATGCACACGACAGTATTTTTTCACGGTCCGCAAAACGGGGTTCCGTTGGTTGTGATCCGTGACCGATTTTTCGTCCGTGGGTCTTCCTTGATTTTTGGAGGATCCACGGACATGAAAAAAAAGTCGTTTTGGTGTCCGCCTGGCCGTGCGGAGCCAAACGGATCCGTCCTGACTTACAATGCAAGTCAATGGGGACGGATCCGTTTGACATTGACACAATATGGTGCAATTGCAAACGGATCCGTCCCCCATTGACTTTCAATGTAAAGTCAGGAGTTAATATACCATAGGATCGTAGTTTTCTCCAATCCGATGGTATATTTTAAGTTGAAGCGTCCCCATCACCATGGGAACGCCTCTTTGTTAGAATATACCATCGAATTTGAGTTAGATCGTGAAACTAATTTCCGACAGTATATTCTAACACAGAGGCGTTCCCATAGAGATGGGGATGCTTCAAGTTAGAATATACTGAGAACTGTGTACGTGACTGCCCCCTGCTGCCTGGCAGCACCCGATCTCTTACAGGGGGCTGTGATCAGCACAATTAACCCCTCAGGTGCCGCACCTGAAGGGGTTATTGTGCGTATCATAGCCCCCTGTAAGAGATCAGGTGCTGCCAGGCAGCAGGGGGCAGACCCCCCTCCCTCCCCAGTTTGAATATCATTGGTGGCCAGTGTGCGGCCCGGCCCCCCCTCACTCCCTCTATTGTATTATCATTGGTGGCCAGTGTGCGCCCCCCCCCCCTCTATTGTATTAATATCATTGGTGGCCAGTGTGCGGCCTCCCCTCCACCCCCAGCCCCCGCCCGATCATTGGTGGCAGCGGAGAGTTCCGATCGGAGTCCCAGTTTAATCGCTGGGGCTCCGATCGGTAACCATGGCAACCAGGACGCTACTGCAGTCCACCAATGATATTAAAACAATAGAGGGCGGGCCGGGGAGGGGGGGGCGCATTCTGGCCACCAATGATAATACAATAAAGGGAGGGGGGGGGGCGCACTGGTCACCAATGAAATTAAAACTGGGGAGGGAGGGGGGGTCTGCCCCCTGCTGCCTGGCAGCCCCTGATCTCTTACAGGGGGCTATGATACGCACAATTAACCCCTTAGGTGCAGCACCTGAGGGGTTAATTGTGCTGATCACAGCCCCCTGTAAGAGATCGCGGGCTGCCAGGCAGCAGGGGGCAGTCATGTACACAGTTCGTAGTATATTCTAACTAGAAGCGTCCCCATCACTATGGGAACACCTCTGTGTTAGAATATACTGTCGGATCCGTCTGTATGAAAGTAGCCTACGGACACTGATGCCAATCTTGTGAGCATCCGTGTTTTTTCACGGACCCGTTGACTTGAATGGGTCCGTGAACCGTTGTCCGTCAAAAAAATAGGACAGGTCATATTTTTTTGACGGACAGGATGCATGGATCACGGAGACGGATGACAAACGGTGCATTTTCCGAGTTTTCAACGGACCCATTGAAAGTCAATGGGTCCGCAGAAAATCACGGAAAACGGAACAACGGCCACGGGTGCACACAACGGTCGTGTGCATGAGGCCTAATATAGAGATTAATATTTGATACAGCAGTAGATGGTTGTTAAATTGGGAAGGCCAGTGTTCGTATATGTTATGTAGGGTTTTAAAATAAAATCCATAGAAAGTGCTTTAAAAAAAGGCTGCCCGCCTTCCTCCCTCCATTGGCACAGTCCTCCTTTGTTTTGAGTCCTACTTAGTTTTTTGTGCCCCTCTGTTTCTCAGCTTTTGGGGGCTATACTTCTGGCACATGTATGCTTTTGAGGCATGGGAGCAGCCACCAGCCCTCATTTTCCAAGTGGCAGTGAACTTCACTGGTTTCTGATGCTGCCCAGACAACGCAGACTTCATCAGAGTGGCAAGTACAACGTTCTGGCTTTGTTTCATTAGCATATGGAGTGCCAGAACTAGCGGCGGGATAACCTCTTTAACCCTTATTCTATCTTATTCTTATTCTATTCTTATCCAAGGAGTGTTTGGACATTTTGTATCTCTAGTAGCCATTAACATTTTTGCAGTTTCGACATGTAGAAATAAAAGCTAAATGGCAAAATTAAAAATCATACTAATCCCCCATACCCATTTATTTTCTGAAAGTAGAAATGCCGCTCAGCACTTTATACACACAAACGCCTTCATGCAATTTTGATTCAGTGTAATTTTTCATAAAACTATATATATATATATATATATATATATATATATATATATATATATATATATATATATATATATATACAGTCAGTCGGGTCCATAAATATTGGGACATCGACACAATTCTAACATTTTAGGATCTATACACCACCACAATGGATTTGAAATGAAAAAAATAAGATGTGATTTAACTGCAGACTGTCAGCTTTCATTTGAGGGTATTTACATCCAAATCAGGTGAACGGTGTAGGAATTACAACAGTTTGCATATGTGCCTCCCACTTGTTAAGGAACCAAAAGTAATGGGACAATTGGCTTCTCAGCTGTTCCATGGCCAGGTGTGTGTTATTCCCTCATTATCCCAATTACAATGAGCAGATAAAAGGTCCAGAGTTTATTTCAAGTGTGCTATTTGCATTTGGAATCAAGATGAGATCCAAAGAGCTGTCACTATCAGTGAAGCAATTAAACCTACAACAACCCACAATTGCAACACATCAATCCTCAGAAAAAAACATAAATGAACACCAAAAAACGAGGATGCTGTTTATGTAAAAATAAATACTTTTATTGGATAACATAGAACAATAAATATCACTGTTAGTCAAGAGGGATAGGGCATAAACAAATGGGCTCAACAATGCGGAGAATCGCATTTGAGGAGAATTGCACTTTGAGCAGCCACAGTTGCCAAAATAATAAAGAGTCAGGTGACAGTGAACTAAATGATGGATAGTAATAACAATAACCTGTCACATCAAACATCTAACATAACCATCCAGAATGTCCTTACACCCTCCTCAATCTAAGACTCAGATTGGATGTCAGACTGCGGCATTATGTGACAATATAACTGATGGATAATGACTGCTAAACACTGAATAGTTCCGTCAGTCCAAACAAAAAATTAGTCTCACATTACATACCCATATTGCTGCTGCTCGCGGTGACAATGGATCCCCAAATGCCTCAACCTCGACACGTGTTTCGCCACGTAGGCTTTCCTTCCTTTCCTCAAATGCGATTCTCCGCATTGTTGAGCCCATTTTTTAGAGGCTCGCTTCTTCATGCCCTATCCGTGACCAAAACAACTGTTTGGAACATTCTTAAAAAGAAGGAACGCACCGGTGAGCTCAGCAACACCAAAAGACCCCAAAGACCACGGAAAACAACTGTGGTGGATGACCGAAGAATTCTTTCCCTGGTAAAGAAAACACCCTTCACAACAGTTGGCCAGATCAAGAACACTCTCCAGGACGTAGGTGTATGTGTGTCAAAGTCAACAATCAAGAGAAGACTTCACCAGAGTGAATACAGAGGGTTCACCACAAGATGTAAACCATTGGTGAGCCTCAAAAACAGGAAGGCAGGATTAGAGTTTTTGTAAAACGACATCTAAAAAAGCCTTCACAGTTCTGGAACAACATCCTATGGACAGATGAGACCAAGATCAACTTGTACCAGAGTGATGGGAAGAGAAGAGTATGGAGAAGGAAAGGAACTGCTCATGATCCTAAGCATACCACCTCATCAGTGAAGCATGGTGGTGGTAGTGTCATGGCGTGGGCATGTATGGCTGCCAATGGAACTGGTTCTCTTGTATTTATTGATGATGTGACTGCTGACAAAAGCAGCAGGATAAATGAAGTGTTTCGGGCAATATTATCTGCTCATATTCAGCCAAATGCTTCAGAACTCATTGGACGGCGCTTCACAGTGCATATGGATAATGACCCAAAGCATACTGCAAAAGCAACCAAAGAGTTTTTTTAAGGGAAAGAAGTGGAATGTTATGCAATGGCCAAGTCAATCACCTGACCTGAATCCGATTGAGCATGCATTTCACTTTCTGAAGACAAAACTGAAGGGAACATGCCCCAAGAACAAGCAGGAACTGAAGACAGTTGCAGTAGAGGCCTGGCAGAGCATCACCAGGGATGAAACCCAGCGTCTGGTGATGTCTATGCGTTCAAGACTTCAGGCTGTAATCGACTGCAAAGGATTTGCAACCAAGTATTAAAAAGTGAAAGTTTGATTTATGATTATTATTCTGTCTAATTACTTTTAGTCCCTTAACAAGTGGGAGGCACATATGCAAACGGTTGTAATTCCTACACCGTTCACCTGATTTGGATGTAAATACCCTCAAATTAAAGCTGGCAGTCTGCAGTTAAAGCACATTTTGTTTGTTTCATATATATATATATATATATATATATATATATATATATATATATATATATATATATATATATTATAATGCATCTGGGTTTTAGAAGAGGAAAATAAAAAAATATTTTTTATCAGACCTCAGATCAGACCCGCAATCTTTATCAGACCTCAGATCAGACCCCCAGTCTTCATCATACCCTTAAATTAGACCCCCAATCCTCATCAGACCTCAGATAAGACCCCCAAATTAGACCTCAATCTGCATTACACCTCAGATCAGACATAATATAAAAATAATTTACTTCTCCTGCTCCGGACGGTGCAGCCACTTGGGATAACCAGCTTGCTTTTCCTGCAGCACTGCACTGTGACGTCAGGTCATAGTGCGCACTTATTACCGGAGAAGACCAGGGAGCAGTGAGTAAAGCCAGCAGCAGGAGCACTGTATTCACCGGTTTTTCACCTTATGGGGGGGGGGGGGGGGGGAGAAAGTGCATCTTATGGAGTGAAAAATACTATAATATATACACTGCTCAAAAAAATAAAGGGAACACTTAACCACTTCCCGCAACTGTAACGCCGAAAGGCGTCATTGCGGCGGCTCCCCCAGGCTACGCTAACGCCAATAGGCGTCATCTCGCGTGAGCCGAGATTTCCTGTGAACGCGCGCACACAGGCGCGCGCGCTCACAGGAACGGAAGGTAAGAGAGTTGATCTCCAGCCTGCCAGCGGCGATCGTTCGCTGGCAGGCTGGAGATGTGTTTTTTTAACCCCTAACAGGTATATTAGACGCTGTTTTGATAACAGCGTCTAATATACCTGCTACCTGGTCCTCTGGTGGTCCCCTTTGTTTGGATCGACCACCAGAGGACACAGGTAGCTCAGTAAAGTAGCACCAAGCACCACTACAGTACACTACACCCCCCCCCCGTCACTTATTAACCCCTTATTAGCCCCTGATCACCCCATATAGACTCCCTGATCACCCCCCTGTCATTGATCACCCCCCTGTCATTGATCACCCCCCTGTAAAGCTCCATTCAGACGTCCGCATGATTTTTACGGATCCACTGATAGATGGATCGGATCCGCAAAACGCATCCGGACGTCTGAATGAAGCCTTACAGGGGCATGATCAATGATTGTGGTGATCACCCCATATAGACTCCCTGATCACCCCCCTGTCATTGATTACACCCCTGTCATTGATCACACCCCTGTCATTGATCACCCCCCTGTAAAGCTCCATTCAGATGTCCGCATGATTTTTACGGATGCACTGATAGATGGATCGGATCCGCAAAACGCATACGGACGTCTGAATGAAGCCTTACAGGGGCATGATCAATGACTGTGGTGATCACCCCCCTGTCATTGATTACCCCCCTGTAAAGCTCCATTCAGATGTCCGCATGATTTTTACGGATGCACTGATAGATGGATCGGATCCGCAAAACGCATCCGGACGTCTGAATGAAGCCTTACAGGGGCATGATCAATGACTGTGGTGATCACCCCCCTGTCATTGATTACCCCCCTGTAAAGCTCCATTCAGATGTCCGCATGATTTTTACGGATGCACTGATAGATGGATCGGATCCGCAAAACGCATCCGGACGTCTGAATGAAGCCTTACAGGGGCGTGATCAATGACTGTGGTGATCACCCCATATAGACTCCCTGATCACCCCCCTGTCATTGATTACCCTCCTGTCATTGATTACCCCCCTGTAAAGCTCCATTCAGACGTCCGCATGATTTTTACGGATCCACTGATAGATGGATCGGATCCGCAAAACGCATCCGGACGTCTGAATGAAGCCTTACAGGGGCATGATCAATGACTGTGGTGATCACCCCATATAGACTCCCTGATCACCCCCCTGTCATTGATTACCCCCCTGTAAAGCTCCATTCAGATGTCCGCATGATTTTTACGGATGCACTGATAGATGGATCGGATCCGCAAAACGCATACGGACGTCTGAATGAAGCCTTACAGGGGCGTGATCAATGACTGTGGTTATCACCCCATATAGACTCCCTGATCACCCCCCTGTCATTGATCACCCCCCCTGTCATTGATCACCCCCCCTGTCATTGATCACCCCTCTGTAAGGCTCCATTCAGACATTTTTTTGGCCCAAGTTAGCGGAATTATTATTTTTTTTTCTTACAAAGTCTCATATTCCACTAACTTGTGTCAAAAAATAAAATCTCACATGAACTCACCATACCCCTCACGGAAACCAAATGCGTAAAAATTTTTAGACATTTATATTCCAGACTTCTTCTCACGCTTTAGGGCCCCTAGAATGCCAGGGCAGTATAAATACCCCACATGTGACCCCATTTCGGAAAGAAGACACCCCCAGGTATTCCGTGAGGGGCATATTGAGTCCATGAAAGATTGAAATTTTTGTCCCAAGTTAGCGGAACGGGAGACTTTGTGAGAAAAAAATTAAAAATATCAATTTCCGCTAACTTGTGCCAAAAAAAAAAAATTTCTATGAACTCGCCATGCCCCTCATTGAATACCTTGGGGTGTCTTCTTTCCAAAATGGGGTCACATGTGGGGTATTTATACTGCCCTGGCATTCTAGGGGCCCCAAAGCGTGAGAAGAAGTCTGGTATCCAAATGTCTAAAAATGCCCTCCTAAAAGGAATTTGGGCACCTTTGCGCATCTAGGCTGCAATAAAGTGTCACACATCTGGTATCGCCGTACTCAGGAGAAGTTGGGGAATGTGTTTTGGGGTGTCGTTTTACATATACCCATGCTGGGTGAGAGAAATATCTTGGTCAAATGCCAACTTTGTATAAAAAAATGGGAAAAGTTGTCTTTTGCCAAGATATTTCTCTCACCCAGCAAGGGTATATGTAAAATGACACCCCAAAACACATTCCCCAACTTCTCCTGAATACGGCGATACCACATGTGTGACACTTTTTTGCAGCCTAGGTGGGCAAAGGGGCCCATATTCCAAAGAGCACCTTTAGGATTTCACAGGTCATTTACCTACTTACCACACATTAGGGCCCCTGGAAAATGCCAGGGCAGTATAACTACCCCACAAGTGACCCCATTTTGGAAAGAAGACACCCCAAGGTATTCCGTGAGGGGCATGGCAAGTTCCTAGAATCTTTTATTTTTTGTCACAAGTTAATGGAAAATGCAGATTTTTTTTTTTTTTTTTTTTTTTTCATACAAAGTCTCATATTCCACTAACTTGTGACAAAAAATAAAAACTTCCATGAACTCACTATGCCCATCAGCGAATACCTTGGGGTCTCTTCTTTCCAAAATGGGGTCACTTGTGGGGTAGTTATACTGCCCTGGCATTCTAGGGGCCCAAATGTGTGGTAAGGAGTTTGAAATCAAATTCTGTAAAAAATGACGAGTGAAATCCGAAAGGTGCTCTTTGGAATATGGGCCCCTTTGCCCACCTAGGCTGCAAAAAAGTGTCACACATCTGGTATCCCCGTACTCAGGAGAAGGTGGGGAATGTGTTTTGGGGTGTCATTTTACATATACCCATGCTGGGTGAGAGAAATATCTTGGCAAAAGACAACTTTTCCCATTTTTTTATACAAAGTTGGCATTTGACCAAGATATTTATCTCACCCAGCATGGGTATATGTAAAAAGACACCCCAAAACACATTCCTCAACTTCTCCTGAATACAGAGATACCAGATGTGTGACACTTTTTTGCAGCCTAGGTGGGCAAAGGGGCCCATATTCCAAAGAGCACCTTTCGGATTTCACAGGTCATTTTTTACAGAATTTGATTTCAAACTCCTTACCACACATTTGGGCCCCTAGAATGCCAGGGCAGTATAACTACCCCACAAGTGACCCCATTTTGGAAAGAAGAGACCCCAAGGTATTTCGTGATGGGCATAGTGAGTTCATAGAAGTTTTTATTTTTTGTCACAAGTTAGTGGAATATGAGACTTTGTAGGAAAAAAAATAAAATAAAAAAAAATCATCATTTTCCGCTAACTTGTGACAAAAAATAAAAAGTTCTATGAACTCACTATGCCCATCAGCGAATACCTTAGGGTGTGTACTTTCCGAAATGGGGTCATTTGTGGGGTGTTTGTACTGTCTGGGCATTGTAGAACCTCAGGAAACATGACAGGTGCTCAGAAAGTCAGAGCTGCTTCAAAAAGCGGAAATTCACATTTTTGTACCATAGTTTGTAAACGCTATAACTTTTACCCAAACCATTTTTTTTTTACCCAAACATTTTTTTTTTATCAAAGACATGTAGAACTATAAATTTAGAGCAAAATTTCTATATGGATCTCGTTTTTTTTGCAAAATTTTACAACTGAAAGTGAAAAATGTCATTTTTTTGCAAAAAAAATCGTTAAATTTCGATTAATAACAAAAAAAGTAAAAATGTCAGCAGCAATGAAATACCACCAAATGAAAGCTCTATTAGTGAGAAGAAAAGGAGGTAAAATTCATTTGGGTGGTAAGTTGCATGACCGAGCAATAAACGGTGAAAGTAGTGTAGTGCCGATTTGTAAAAAAGGGCCTGGTCTTTAGGGGGGTATAAACCTGTGGTCCTTAAGTGGTTAAACAACACAATGTAACTCCAAGTCAATCACACTTCTGTGAAATCAAACTGTCCACTTAGAAAGCAACACTGAGTGGCAATCAATTTCACATGCTGTTGTGTAAATGGGATAGACAACAGGTGGAAATTATAAGCAATTAGCAAGACACCCCCAATAAAGGAGTGGTTCTGCAGGTGGTGATCACAGACCACTTCTCAGTTCCTATGCTTCCTGGATGATGTTTTGGTCACTTTTGAATGCTGGCGGTGCTTTCACTCTAGTGGTAGCATGAGACGGAGTCTACAACCCACACAAGTGGCTCAGGTAGTGCAGCTTATCCAGGATGGCACATCAATGCGAGCTGTGGCAAGAAGGTTTGCTGTATCTGTCAGCTTAGTGTCCAGAGCATGGAGGCGCTACCAGGAGACAGGCCAGTACATCATCAGACGTGGAGGAGGCCGTAGGAGGGCAACAACCCAGCAGCAGGACCACTACCTCCGCCTTTGTGCAAGGAACAGGAGGAGCACTGCCAGAGCCCTGCAAAATGACCTCCAGCAGGCCACAAATGTGCATGTGTCTGCTCAAACGGTCAGAAACAGACTCCATGAGGGCCCGACGTCCACAGGTGGGGGTTGTGCTTACAGCCCAACACCGTGCAGGACGTTTGGCATTTGCCAGAGAACACCAAGATTGGCAAATTTGCCACTGGCGCCCTGTGCTCTTCACAGATGAAAGCAGGTTCACACTGAGCACATGTGACAGACGTGACCGAGTCTGGAGACGCCGTGGAGAACGTTCTGCTGCCTGCAACATCCTCCAGCATGACCGGTTTGGCATTGGGTCATTAATGGTGTGGGGTGGCATTTCTTTGGAGGGCCGCACAGCCCTCCATGTGCTCGCCAGAGGTAGCCTGACTGCCATTAGGTACCGAGATGAGATCCTCAGACCCCTTGTGAGACCATATGCTGGTGCGGTTGGCCCTGGGTTCCTCCTAATGCAAGACAATGCTAGACCTCATGTGGCTGGAGTGTGTCAGCAGTTCCTGCAAGACGAAGGCATTGATGCTATGGACTGGCCCGCCCGTTCCCCAGACCTGAATCCAATTGAGCACATCTGGGACATCATGTCTCGCTCTATCCACCAACGTCACGTTGTACCACAGACTGTCCAGGAGTTGGCAGATGCTTTAGTCCAGGTCTGGGAGGAGATCCCTCAGGAGACCATCCGCCACCTCATCAGGAGCATACACAGGTGTTGTAGGGAGGTCATACAGGCACGTGGAGGCCACACACACTACTGAGCCTCATTTTGACTTGTTTTAAGGACATTACATCAAAGTTGGATCAGCCTGTAGTGTGTTTTTCCACTTTAATTTTGAGTGTGACTCCAAATCCAGACCTCCATGGGTTGAAAAATTTGATTTCCATTTATTTATTTTTTGTGTGATTTTGTTGTCAGCACATTCAACTATGTAAAGAACAAAGTATTTCAGAAGAATATTTAATTAATTCAGATCTAGGATGTGTTATTTTTGTGTTCCCTTTATTTTTTTGAGCAGTGTGTATATGTGTGTGTATGTATGTGTGTGTGTGTGTGTGTATGTGTGTATGTATATATATATAACACACACACACACACACACACACACACACACACATATACATACATACATGAAAAGTAGGGCAGCACTCCTTTACAGTTGGCAAAGTGGGTGCCAGCGGTAACCCCTCGATTCTGGGTAGTAGACAAGTCGCAAAAATCCATGGCACTCCTTAACCCCTTTAGGACACCTTAACCCTTTCATGACCAAGGGTCATTGATGCCCCAGTGTCCAGGTCAAAATTAACAAATCTGACATGCGTCATGTGGTAATTACTTTGGAACACTTTTAGTTATCCAAGCCATTCTGAGATTGTTTTCTCGTGACATATTGTACTTCATGATAGTCATAAATTTGAATCAATATATTTCACCTTTTTATTTATGAAAAAATCCCAAATTTAGCCAAAATTTTGAAAAATTCACAATTTTCTAAATTTCATTTTCTCTGCTTCTAAAACAGAAAATCATACCTAATAAAATATTTATTACTTAACATTTCCCATATGTCTACTTTATGTTGGCATCATTTTGGAAATGTCATTTTATTTTTTTAGGACGTTAGAAGGCTTAGAATTTTAGAAGCAATTCTTAAAATTTTAACGAAACTTTCCAAAACCCACTTTTTAAGGACCAGTTCAGGTTTGAAGTCACTTTGTGGGGCTTACATAGTGGAAACCCACCATAAATGACCCCATTGTAGAAACTACACCCCTCAAGGTATTCAAAACTGATTTTACAAACGTCCTTAACCCTTTAGGTGTTCCACAAGAATTAATGGAAAATAGAGATACAATTTCAAAATTTCACTTTTTTGGCAGATTTTCCATTTTAATATTTTTTTTTTTACTTTTACAAAGCAAGGGTTAAAAGCCAAACAAAACTCAATAAAATTTTGGCCCTGATTCTGTAGTTTACAGAAACACCCCATATGTGGTTGTAAACTACCGTACGGGCACATGGCAGGGTGCAGAAGGAAAGGAATGCCATACGGTTTTTGGAAGACAGATTTTGCTGGACTGGTTTTTTGGACACCATGTCCCATTTGAAGCCCCCCTGATGCACCCCTAGAGTAGAAACTCCAAAAAAGTGACCCTATTTTAGAAACTACGGCATAGGGTGGAAGTTTTGTTGGTACTAGTTTAGGGTACATATGATTTTTGGTTGCTCTATATTACACTTTTTGTTAGGCAAGGTAACAAGAAATAGCTGTTTTGGCACCGTTTTTATTTTTTGTTTACAACATTCATCTGACAAGTTAGATCATGTGGTATTTTTATAGACCAGGTTGTCACGGACGCGGTGATACCTAATATGTATACTTTTTTTTAATTTTATATACGTTTTACACAATGATTTCATTTTTGAAGTAAAAAAAATAATGTTTTTGTGTTTCCATAGTCTGAGAGCCAGTTTTTGGGCGATTACCTTGGGTAGGGTATGATTTTTGCGGGATGAGATGACTGTTTGGCACTATTTTGGGGTGCATATGACTTTTTGATCGCTTGCTATTAAACTTTTTGTGATGTAAGGTGACAAAAAATGGTTTATTTAGCACATTTTTTTTTTTCTTCTTTTTTTTTTTTTACGGTGTTCATTTGAGGGGTTAGGTCATGTGATATTTTATAGAGCCGGTCGATACGGACGCGGCGATACCTAATATGTATACTTTTTTTTATTTATGTAAGTTTTACACAATAACAGCTTTTTTAAAACCAAAAAAATGATGTTTTAGTGTCTCCATATTCTGAGCCATAGTTTTTTTTTATTTTTTGGGTGATTGTCTCAGGTAGGGGCTAATTTTTTCAGAGATGAGGTGACTGTTAGATTGGTACTATTTTGGTGGGCAAACGCTTTTTTGATCGCTCGCTGTTGTACTTTGTGATGTAAGGTGACAAAAAAATTGTTTATTTGGCACAGTTTTTTTTTTTTAAGACTGCACAGCTACATAAGAAGCTTATAGGTCAGCACAAGTGCATCATTCACAAGCATACAGGTCCATACTTTTCTGTAATGTCCTCCCTTATCCTGGGGCTGCTTCTGAGTGACTGTAAAAAAGTAAGGAAGTAGATTCTTCTCTACTCTCTGTGTGCACCACATGGAAACTGTCTTCGGGAACTTCAAACTAGATATTTAGCAAGCACAGAGGAAAACGGCAAAAAAAAAAATACCATATACAAGTGATATAGTGGCCAGAAATAGTGTTATTCCTCTTGTACACACACTGTGCTATTGATCAGTGCAAAGTATGTTGAAAGCTCGGTGATAAATAATAGTGACATTTTCCATATTGAGGATTACTTAGAGGTAGAGGTGGTTCAATTGGAAACATTGCTATAGCCCACCTTCTGGTTAACATGACCATACCAATGATGTTTTAAAGGGGTTATCCAATAGTACAAATACCCCCCACAATGCCTGGGCCCATCCTATAGATGATACTTACCCGGCACCTGCATCCCTGCACGGCCACCGCTTCATCTCCTCCCCGTCGTGTGGATCAAAACATCCCGTGACAGGGGGGAGCAGTCAATAGCAGGCCGCAATGGTGCCCAGCCTCCCTAGCATTGCGGGTGACGCTAAGGAGACTAGTCACCATTGCGGCCTGCTATTGGCTGCTAAGCCCCTCTTCCGGCCTGGTGTCGGATGTTTTGATCCACGCGACAGGTAGCTGCAGCGGTGGCCGTGCAGGGATCCGGAGGGACGCAGGTGCCAGGTAAGTACTGTCTATAGGAGATGCACATGCATTGTGGGGGGAATTTGTACTATTGGGTAACCCCTTTAAGAGAGAAGGCCAGCTGGTGTATCTTCCTTATTTGCAAATATTGCTGTATATGTGAAGGAGAAGCCCTGTGCTGAAGGAAGGACAAAGGTTACTCCTTTTTAAAGGGAGTCTTTACAGTTGCTTGGGCTGCCATACACTTATGGTTTTACCTTGGCATTAAAATGAGAAAAGTAATTATTGTAAAATTAAAAAATGCTGTGATAACATGAAAATACTTTTTTTCAACATCAAAGTAATAAACAATGTACAGTAGTATAACTACCATGTGAAAACATATAAAGCAGTAAAGATAATTACGATATATCTCTCAATCTCAGCATTTGCCCCAACAATTTACATGAACATTCAATCCTTGAAATGTAGACATTTTCACTCAAAATGCTAAAGTGAATTATGTTATGGCTATTAGCATAGTCTTGACATTACTTTTGATTAATATTTGTTTTCTTAAATCTTTTAGTTACTTTATACAGCAAGAAGCTCAAACAAGAACTTTGTTGTGATTCCAATTTTGTAAAGTCTTACTCTCAGAGAGAAGAGATGAAGCTCCAGGAGACTTATGTTAATAGTGTTATGGAACTTGTTAATGACAAAAATGAAACCATGGGACGAATAAATGATGTAAATTCCTTGTTCGATGACACTGGTGTGATCAATGTAGAAGGAGGAACTATATTTATCTATGGGGATGCTGGCATGGGAAAGACACTTCTGATCCAAAAAATGCAAAATATGTGGGCGAAAGGAGAATCTTTCTCTGATGTTAAATTTTTGTTTAGTTTTAGTTGTCGGAGATTTATCATTTTTGATGCAAACACTCAGCTCTCTCTGAAGGACTTGCTCTTCAGATACAACTGCCACCCAGACCATTATCCAGAAGAAGTGTTTCATTATATTTTGAGATTTCCAGAAACTGTAATGTTCACTTTTGATGGCTTTGATGAAATGCACTCCAATTTTGACTTAAACAACGTTCCAGAAGTTTCCTTACCTACAGACACTGCCCACCCTGCGGCCTTGTTTATGCATCTACTGAGTGGAAAATTGTTGAAAGGATCAAGAAAAGTCTTAACAGCAAGAACAGGTTGTCAGGTACCAAAGAAATTTGTGCGGAAGAGAATTATGCTACGTGGTTTTGGGACAGAGAACCTGAAGGAGTATACTAACTTATTCTTTAGAGAACCCAGTGTTCAGATGCATGTATTAAATCACTTAGAAGCCAACCACAATATCAGCAGCTTATGTTCCATCCCATTGTTTTGCTGGATAATATTTAAGTGTTATGAACATTTTCACTCCATAAATGAGAGTCATACTTTTTCCAGTAGTTCTGTAACACTTACAGATATATTTTTACTCATAATTGAAGTTTATTTGAACTCTTCTAACAGTGGAACCACCAGAAGTCAGGTTGACACTTACAAGAAGGGTAGGGAGACCTTGCAGTTGATAGGAAAGCTTGCCTACAGTGGAATGGACAATTCAGCCTTTGTTTTCGACTATGATACCATCACATCTCTAAACATCTCAGAGCAATATCTCAAATTGGGATTCCTCAGAACTGTGAAAAATTACGATGGATGTGGTGGAAATAGCTCTTTTGAATTTTTTCATGTGACACTTCAGTCATTCTTTACTGCCTTATTTCTTGTGATTGACAGAGAAGCTGACACTACAGAGCTACTGAAGTATTTCGGTCATTGGGCACAGTCCCCACAACAGGAGCTTCAACTCAATCTGATGATGTGTTTTTGTGCAAAGAATGACAATCAGATTGATTCTTTTTCAAATATTGATCATTTACAGTTCATCAACCTCTTTCTTTGTGGGCTGCTTTCAAAACCAAAACAAGTTCTCCTTGAACATCTAGTGCCACCTTCAGTCTTGAAAGTTAAAAGAAAAGCTCTCAAGCAACAGCTTTTCAGAAGTGTCAAATTTCACTTAAAACACCTACCCCGGTCACGTTATTTGGAATATAACCGTGTTCATGCATTGACTCACTTTATCTGGATGGCACGATGTGTATGTGAGACTCAGTGTGAGAAGGTGGGGAAAAAGGTAGCCAAAGGAATATGTGCAGATTACATTCAGCTAAGCTTCTGTGGGGCTTCTTCTTCTGATTGTGGTGCCATCTCCTTTCTTCTGAATCTGTACAAGAAAGAAATTGCTTTGGAGTTGGACAATAACAATATCAATGATTATGGAGTAAAAGAGCTTATACCATGCTTCAGAAAACTCACAGTGGTTAGGTACGAAGTCTTACATTTCCTTGTTTAGATCTTGTTGTAGGAAATCAGATGAGGTTCCGTTTTCAGCATGTTTGGCCATACATTTGGCTTCTGTGTCTCAAGCTGATGTCACGTGCCATTTTGGTTAACACTTGCCAGGTTTACATCTGTTGACAAAAAAAAACATGTAAAAAGTGTGGTAATTGATTTCCCCCTTAAAGGTAACCTGTCATCTACTTTATGCTGCCCATACTAACGGCAGAACAAAGTAGAGACAGGTGAGTTGATTTCAGCGGTCGGTCATTTATAAGTTAAAAGTAAGTGGTTGCCGAGAACCAACATCACAATCATTGCAGACTAGGCCTGGAAAAGAGTCATGGCCACCTGAGAAGAGTCATGGTCATTTAAAAAATTCATGCTCTTCCTGCCCACCTTCTGATGATTGACAGGTTTCTACCTAGTTTTCTCCCTTTCTCTATAGGAGAGAACTGCCAATCATCAGCAGATGGGCGGGAGAGCAGTAATTATGAATAACCATGACTCTTCTCAGGTAGATTTGACTCTTTTTAAGGCCTGGGCTGCAATGATTATGATGCTGGTTCTCGGGAACCACTTACTTTTAGCTCATGAGTGACACACCACTGAAATCAGCATTTCTGTCACTAATTTATGCTGCCTTCAGTGAGGTCAGTATAAAGTGGATGACCGGTTCCCTTTAACATGGTACATTGGTATTGGACCGACTGTGGTACCCCTCTTTCTCCTGTCCGAAGTTCTTGGACACCGGAGTAGCCCTACTGGCATTCTTCTCCACAAAGGCAAAGAACTTTCTCTGTGGTGCCTGTAGGGTGCATGCACACTCTGTCTCTCGCTCTTTAGGGCCAGCACTTGTGCACCTTAGGCCTCTTTCACACGGGCGTCATGTTTTTTGCCTGGATAAGATGCGGGTGCGTTGCGGGAAAATGCGTGATTTTTCAGCGCGAGTGCAAAACATTGTAATGCGTTTTGCACGCACGTGAGAAAAATCGGCATGTTTGGTACCGAAACCCGAACTTCTTCACAGAAGTTCGGGTTTGGGTTAGGTGTTCTGTAGATTCTATTATTTCCCCTTATAACATGGTTATAAGGGAAAATAATAGCATTCCTAATACAGAATGCATAGTACAATAGGGCTGGAGGGGTTAAAAAATAAAATAAAAATTTAACTCACCTTAATCCACTTGTTCACGCAGCCCGGCTTCTCTTCTGTCTTCTTTCTTCAGGACCTGGGTAAAGGACCTGTGGTGACGTCACTGCGCTCATCACATGGTCCATCACATGATCTTTTACCATTGTACTATGCATTCTGTATTTAGAATGCTATTATTTTCCCTTATAACCATGTTATAAGGGAAAATAATAATGATCGGGTCTCCATACCGATCGTCTCCTAGCAACCGTGCGTGAAAATCGCACCGCATCCGCACTTGCTTGCGGATGCTTGCGATTTTCACGCAGTCCCATTCACTTCTATGGGGCCTGCGTTGTGTGAAAAACGCACAAAATAGAGCTTGCTGCGATTTTCATGCAACACACAAGTGATGCGTGAAAATCACCGCTCATGTGCACAGCCCCATAGAAATGAATGGGTCCGGATTCAGCGCGGGTGCAATGCGTTCACCTCACGCATTGCACCCGCGTGGAAAACTCGCCCGTCTGAAAGGGGCCTTAATCTTTATCAGCCAATAGCTGGCCACCTAGAGGTACTCAAATTGGTTGTTCAACCCAGAAAGCCTCTCGGGCAGACCCCCTAGCTTGGACCTGTAGGTAATCATACTTACCTGATCCCTGCCACTTCGCTCTTTCCCTACAGGCGACTGCAGCTCTCAGATCTCCATGCGTCAACATCCAGTTTGACGTGGCCCTCATTGGACATGTCTTACATGAGTCAAGTGATCCGGTGACATGACAAGAACAAAGGAGCCAGAAGCCAGGGGCAGCGATCAGTTAAATATGATTCCCTTCGCAGATTGCTAGGGAGCTCTGCCTGAGAGGCTTCCAGGGGTGAACTGCCCCTTAAAGGCACTTTCCCTGTTTTTCCATTTCCATTCCGTTTTTTTGCATTCTGTATACGGACTGTATACGAAACCATTCATTTCAATGGATCCGCAAAAAAAAAACACGGAAGGTACTCCATATGCCTTCCGTTTCCGTATTTCCGTTCAAACATAGAACATGTCCTATTATTGTCCGCATAACGGACAAGGATAGTACTGTTCTATTAGGGGCCAGATGTTCCCTTCCGCAAAAAACGGAATGTACACGGATGTCATCTGTACTTTTTGCGGACCTCAAAATACTGAAAAAGCCATACGGTTGTGTGAAGGAGGCCTAACAGGTTCTAGTCTGCTGTTTTCTTGTTCTGAGTACCACCTTCTGCCTGAGCTGCCTGCCTTGACCTCGGACTGTTTATCAGATTGCATGTACTGTGCCTGCCCTAACTTCAGCCTGTCCCTAAATATGGTTTTCTCTCTTTCCTACACTGGTGTCTCCTGACCCCAGAGGATTAGCAGTCACTTGAACAGAAACAAATCCAAGAGGTACTGGCCTGGAGGTTCCCCTGTGGTGGAATCCAGATCATTGTATGGGGGTTAAAGGGTAAATACCGGAGGGGGCACTTAGATAATTTCCTGTCCCTGCCAAATCTGTTCTAGTGACACAGCGGATCTACATCCACTTCATAACCGTTTGTACCCTGTTACCTTGTTGACTCCTGTGTCAGCACATGAATTATAGATGCAAAATTATAGCCCATATTGAGTTAGGCCATCAATATCAGATCGGTGGGCGTCCAACTCCCAGCACTACCGTTAATTTTTCCTGTCCAGTTATTGTCATGTCCTCTTCATTGTTTATTACCAGAGATACAGAACCACTCCACATAAAACATAACCTTTATTTCTTATTCAATAGGGTAGCCGAAAAAAAGTGTAATATCAGGCTACAGGGGGAGATCAGTCATAAAAAAAGACACTCACCCTATAGAGTCTCCCTGTCTTATGAAGCCCTACCTAAAAGTGGAAAAGCTTCCCCTGAACAGCACAACCATTACGCATTTTAGGCGCTGGTCTTAATAAAGCCCTACGCTGGCGGTGGATTGCCGAAGTTACGAAGAGGCGCTGGCCTCTTCATAACCTTGGCGGATCCTGCGCCAGTTCTAAATGTAAGACAGCTTCCTAGCTGTCTTACGTTTAGACCTTTTTCTACACCTGAAACAGGCGTAGAAAATGGTAAATGAGATGGGCCTGCCTGCCAGTCCCCTTCCCCTCCCACTTTTTTAGACCTGCCATGAGCAGGGAGAAGTCGCAGATTGCGGCGCAACTAGCTATTGCAAGGCAATCTGTGCCTGAAATACGCCTAATATAAGCGTATTTCAGCTTAATAAATGACCCCCGTAGGTCCCACGTACATCTATAAAGCCTCATTCACACATCAGTGTTTTGGTCACTGATTTCCATCAGTGATTGTGAGCCAAAACCAGGATTGGAGCCTCCACAGACATAAGGTATAAGGGAAAGATCTGCACCTGTTCTATGTTTTTAGAGCCGCACCTGGTTTTGGCTCACAATAACTGATAGAAATCACTGACGTGAATTAGGCATAAATCTGATCTTTATTATTTTATCTGGGACTTTTGAGCTATTTGGTTTGAGATCTATCTGGTTTACTGTGTATTATAATAATATACAGGCATTTTGCTACATCTGCATATGTGGTTTAAATTTTTAGACCTAATCTAGTGTTGAGCGAGCACCAAAGTGTTCGGGTGTTCGGTCCGAACACATCGCGATATTCGTGTGCTAGGCCGAGCACCCGAGTATAATGTAAGTCAATGGGAGACAACCAGGCACCCCCTGCTCGGATGAGGGGAGGGTGCCTGGACCATAGGAAAAGGTCTGAAAGTGATGGAAACACCTCTGAAAATCGATCAGGAACAGCAGGGGGACCATGTCTGGATGCATCTTGGACACCAAATTCGCTGCTGGGAACCATATTGTCCAAGTTGTACGCCACTTTTACAGACTGAAAAAAAAAATGCCCAAAACCCTGCCCCCACAAAAAAAATCTTTTTTAGAGGAAAAATTGTTAGGAAACTTTCTTTCCTGTAGATTTAATTGTATTTACAGTGTAAGTGCTGCGAAAAATTACAAGGAAGAGGCACTCCGATACAACCTGTATATCACATAAAGGAGGGCCTCATTTACATTGTGGTACAATTGTTCAGGTAGTGGGACTCCTACACTCATACAGCCTATGCACTGAGGGAAAGGGCTGCCAAAAATCACAAGGAACCGCCACTCCAATGCACCTTTTATTACACATAAAAGCGGGCATCATACACACCCTTTAAAAATTATAATTAATGGCCTGCTGGTGACCCTCAAAAAACATTAGGAGCAAGGGCCTGCTGGTTACCCTCTAAAACATTACGGGTGAGGGCCTGCTGCTGAGCTGACCCTCTTAAACATTATGGTTGAGGGCCTGCTGGTGAGCTGACCCTGGAAAACATTAGCGGTAAGGGCCTGAAGGTGAGCCAACCCCATAAAACATTGTAGTGAGGGCCTACAGGTGAGCAGACTGTATAAAACATTGGAGGTGAGGGCCTGAAGGTGAGCGAACCCCATACAACATTGTAATGAGGGCCAACAGGTGAGCAGACCGTATGAAACATTGGAGGTGAGGGCCTGAAGGTGAGCGAACCCCATAAAACATTGTACTGAGGGCCTACAGGTGAGCAAACCGTATGAAACATTGGAGGTGAGGGCCTGAAGGTGAGCGAACCCCATACAACATTGTACTGAGGGCATATATACTGTATGGAAAAGGAGGAGGAGGAGCATGAGAAAACAAGATTAAAACATATACCCTTTTTTGGAGGTGAAAAGAGTGCATCTGAATCTTGTGGATTGAGTACATTGTAAAGCATACATTTAAATTGCGTGTTTGTTCCTCATTAGCTCAGCGTTCCTCTGGTGGAGTGGAGAAGTCAGGGGCAGTCCAGGCCTTGTTCATTTTTATCTGAGTCAACCTGTCAGCATTGCCAGTGGACAAGCGGATACGCTTATCTGTTATAATGCCACCAGCAGCACTAAATACACTCTCAGACAATACGCTGTCGGCAGGGCAGGCCAGCACCTCCAAGGCATAGAGCGCAAGTCCGGTCCACGTGTCCAGCTTGGATCCCCAGTAGTTGTAAGGCACCGAGGGATTATTCAGGACGCTGACATGGTCTGCTATGTATTCTATCACCATCTTCCAAAATTTGTCCCTCCGTGAGCCACTAGTCCGCGCTTCAGGGTGAGGTTGCTGGCGGGGTGTCATAAAAGTATCCCATGCCTTGGACCATGTTGCCCTGCATTTGTTGGAACTGGTGTGTGTTCCCCTTGTCTCCCTTCCTCGGTTGCCAAAGGAAGTACGAACTCTGCCGCCAGCATTGTCAGATGTAAATGTTTGGAGCAATTTCTCAACAAGGACCTTCTGGTATTGCACCATTTTACTTGCCCTCTCCACCGCAGGAATGAGAGATGAGAAGTTATCTTTGTAGCGGGGGTCGAGAAGAGTGAACACTCAGTAATCTGTTTTGTCTAAAATGCGTCTAACGAGAGGGTTTCGGGAAAGGCAGCCTAACATAAGGTCAGCCATGTGTGCCAGAGTACCAACAGGCAAGACGATTGTCGACGTCAGCATGACACTCCATCTCCTCATCCTCCTCTCCAATTTGCGATGAGAACACGAAATGTGGGTGGTCTGGCTATCACCCACACTAAAGTCCTCCCCCATTTCCACGTCTGACACATTCAGAGCGTTGTCCTTAATTGTGAGCAGCGATAGTTTGAGTCGACACAGAAGTGGGATGCTTACGCTGATTATAGCGTTATCGCCACTAACCATCTGTGTGGATTCCTCAAAGTTTCTTAACACCTCACAGATGTCTGCCATCAATGCCCACTCCTCGCTTGTGAATAGTGGAAGTTGACTCGAAAGGTGACTACTATGTTGCAGATGGTCTTCCACAACTGCCCTCTGCTGCTCACAAAGCCTGGAGAACATGTAGAACGTAGAGTTCCAGCGCATGCTCACGTCGCACAACAGTCGGTGAGCTGGAAGCCCCAAGCGCTGCTGCAGCGTTGACAGAGCGCCTGAAGCTGTGGACAACTTGCGGAAATGGGCACCCACGTGGCGCGCCTTTACTAGTAGCTCTGTCAAATTTGGGTTTGTTTTAATAAAGCGCTGAACCACTAAGTTTAATACGTGCACTAGGCATGGCACGTGCATCAGGTTGCCCAGCTCCAAAGCCACCACCAAGTTACGGCCATTGTCCGACACAACCATGCCTGGTTGTAGGTTGAGTGGCCACAGCTCGGTCTGGTCCCTTATACCCTGCCACAGCTCTGCAGCAGTGTGCTGTTTGTCCCCTAGGCAGATCAGCTTCAGCACGGCCTGTTGTCGTTTCCCCACAGCAGTGCTACACTGCTTCCAGCTACCGACTGATGGCTGACTGCTGGAGGTAGAAGTGGTGGAGGTAGCGGAGGAGGAGAAGTGGGCGTTGGAGCCAGTAACATAACTGCTGGCGGAGACCCTGATGGACGTAGGGCCCGCAATCCTGGGCGTGGGTAGCACCTGTGCCATCCCAGCGTACGACTCACTCCCGGCCTCCACAACATTCACCCAGTGTGCAGTCAGGGAAATGTAGCGTGCCTGGCCACCAGCACTTGTCCGTGGTGAAGTGGACCTTCCCAGTAACTACATTGGTCAGGGCACGGGTGATGTTCTGGGACACATGTTGGTGTAAGGCGAGCATGGCACACCGTGAAAAATAGTAGCAGCTGGGGACCGCGTACATCAGGCTGCGGAAAGCCTCAGTCTCCACAAGCCTATATGGCAACATTTCAAGGGCCAGTAATTTTGAAAGTTGCGCATTTAGAGCTATGGACAGTGGGTGGGTGGCTGGGTATTTCCGCTTGTGTTCAAATGCCTTGGGTAAGGACAATTGGATGCTGTGCTGGGACAGGGAAATGTATGTATTTGCTGATGGTGCATGCGAAGGCCCAGTTGCAGGGCAAGGGACATCCGGACCTGCGCCTTTGACAGGGGATTGGCCAGCAGTGCGTAACACAGGGGAAGAGGAGGCAGTGGGGTGGCCGGCAGACCCAGATTGTGGACCCAGGCATTCGGCCCACTGATTAGGGTGCTTGGATGTCATGTGGCGGATCATGCTGGTGGTGGTGAGGTTGCTGGTGTTCGCGCCCCGGCTCATTTTGGTACGGCACAGGTTGCAAACTACCACTCTTTTGTCGTCTGCACTTTCCGCAAAAAAGCGCCGTACTGCGGAACACCTACCCCTTGGCAAGGGAGACTTACGCATGTGGGTGCTCGGTGTAACGGTTGCGGGCCTGTTGGATGTGGGCCGACTTCTCCCTTTTGCCACCCCACTGCCTCTTACAGCTTGTTGTGGTGCTTCAGATCCCTCCCCGTCTGTACTGCTTTCCTCGCTCAGCTTTTGACCTTCCCAAGTTGGGTCAGTGACCTCATCGTCCACCACTTCCTCTTCCACATCCTCATCCTCCTGACTTGACCTAATCACAACCTCAGTGATTGACAACTGTGTCTCATCTTCATCCACCTCGTGAACAAATAATTGACGTTTAGCACCCTCATCTTCTTGACCCTGTGATAGGTTAAGAGGTTGTGAATCGGGGCACAAGATCTGTGCCTCTTCAAGCGTGCTTGGCGAGAGGGCCAAATTTAGTAAAGGCGATGAAAATAGGTCCTGGGAATGTCCGAGTGTGTTATCAACGGTTTGTCCGACTCCTGACTCTACATGGTGGGAGGAAGGAGGATGAGGGTGAGGATTCTGTGGACCAGACTCTTTGCTAATTAGACTGGTCTTGGTGGAAGAGGGGGTGGAAGAATAATCTTCTGTCATCCAACCGACCACCTGGTCGCACTGGTCCGACTTGGACAGTGTTGTCCTGCGACGCCAAGTTAACTGTGAAATGAAACTGGGTACAGTGTTTTTTCTTTCTTTTTTCCAGTTTTACCGTCAGCCGGCACAGTTTCGTTGCGCCCAGGGCCACGGCCTCTGCCTGAACCGTCAGCAACACGCCCACTTCCCCGTCCCTTAGTGCTCGCCTTCTTCACAATAAAAGTTTTATCGTATAGATGTTGGACAACTTTGTTAAATTTGCCACCAGCAAAATTTCTTCTCTGCTGGATTACTGTATATATGGTTACAGCCTAAATGCAGACACAGATGTGACCTAAACCAGTGTAATTTGTCACAAATATAAATAATTCTCTGAATTACTGTATATAACGGTTACGGCCTAAATTTACGCACAGATGTGACCAAAACCAGTGAAACTTGTCACAAATAGAAATAGTTCTCTGTTGACTAACTGTATATATGGTTGCGGCCTAAATTCACGCACAGATGTGAACCAGTGAAACTTGTTACAAATAGAAATAATTCTCTGGTGAATAACTATATATACAGGTGAAACTCGAAAAATTAGAATATCGTGCAAAGTTCATTTATTTCAGTAATGCAACTTAAAAGGTGAAACTAACATATGAGATAGACTCATTACATGCAAAGCGAGATATTTCAAGCCTTTATTTGTTTTAATTTTGATAATTATGGCTTATAGCTTATGAAACCCCAAAGTCACAATTTTGAGGTACCCTTTGCTCAGGCGGTATGGATTAATTAGCTGACTATAGTGTGACACTTTGAGCCTAGAATTTTGAACCTTTTCACAAAATTCTAATTTTAAGCTGCATTAATGCAATTTCTTTTAATTTGTATTACTGAAATAAATGGAATTTTGCATGATATTCTAATTTTTCGAGTTTCACCTGTAGTTGCGGACTAAATTCACGCACAGAAGGGAAATTTGTCACAAATAGAAATAATTCTCTGGTGAATAACTGTATATATGGTTGCGGCCTAAATTCACGCACAGATGTGACCAAAAGTAGTGAAATTTGTCACAAATAGAAATAATTCTCAGTTGAGTAACTGTATATATAGTTGCGGACTAAATTCACACACCGAAGTTACACAAACTAGTGACATTTGTCCCAAATAGAAATGAATCTAGGCTGGAATACTGTATATAACGTTTGTGGATTGAGCACGCACACAGATGTGGCACAAATTAGGTTAATTTCCCCAGAAAAATAAATTTCTATGATGGAGCAATGTGTATCTCACTAGCAGGTGCACTGTAGTGAATAAGCCCCCTTTTTAGAATTTCTGCTAAACACACTGCTTTCTGATGGTGTACTGTAGATCTCACTGATATGTAATATTTCTTTCTTTTGAAAGCTTTTTAGTACTGTACACAGCGATTTTCCAGCCCTGCACTATCTGTCCCTTCCTGCGGACGCCACTCCCTAATACTGCTGAATTTAACCCTTGTTAAAAAAAAAATGCTGCACTGCTTTTAAACACACACTTTAGTCCTGAAGAGGACTGTTTTGTCTTTCAAGAGCTTTTTGGGAGTTCAATCGTTGTAATTTCAGCAAACCGCTATATGTCCCTGCCTACTGTCGGCTCTCCCTGACGCTGAATGATCCGAGCGCGGGACGTCTGCTCCTATATAAACTAGTACCACGTGTTCCGGCCAGCCAACCAGTGTAAGGTTTATAGCTATCATGGCTATGGCATTAAACTGGAGGGAATTACTTACCTGAACGCTGATTGGATGCTTCATGAGGCGCCAAACGTGCAGGACGGAGACTCGAGCAATGCGACGAGCACACGTGGTATTTGGCCGAGTACCGACACGTGCAGAGCATATCGATGCTCGAGCCGAACCAGTACTCGGCCGAGCATGCTCACTAATCGCTAACCTAATCGTCCAATATCTGCATGTGGGATTTATACTACACTGCGTGCAGAATTATTAGGCAAATGAGTATTTTGACCACATCATCCTCCTTATGCATGTTGTCTTACTCCAAGCTGTATAGGCTCGAAACCCTACTACCAATTAAGCATATTAGGTGATGTGCATCTCTGTAATGAGAAGGGGCGTGGTCTAATGACATCAACACCCTATATTAGGTGTGCATAATTATTAGGCAACTTCCTTTCCTTTGGCAAAATGGGTCAAAAGAAGGACTTGACAGGCTCAGAAAAGTCAAAAATAGTGAGATATCTTGCAGAGGGATGCAGCACTCTTAAAATTGCAAAGCTTCTGAAGCGTGATCATCGAACAATCAAGCGTTTCATTCAAAATAGTCAACAGGGTCGCAAGAAGCGTGTGGAAAAACCAAGGCGCAAAATAACTGCCCATGAACTGAGAAAAGTCAAGCGTGCAGCTGCCAAGATGCCACTTGCCACCAGTTTGGCCATATTTCAGAGCTGCAACATCACTGGAGTGCCCAAAAGCACAAGGTGTGCAATACTCAGAGACATGGCCAGGGTAAGAAAGGCTGAAAGACGACCACCACTGAACAAGACACACAAGCTGAAACGTCAAGACTGGGCCAAGAAATATCTCAAGACTGATTTTTCTAAGGTTTTATGGACTGATGAAATGAGAGTGAGTCTTGATGGGCCAGATGGATGGGCCCGTGGCTGGATTGGTAAAGGGCAGAGAGCTCCAGTCCGACTCAGACGCCAGCAAGGTGGAGATGGAGTACTGCTTTGGGCTGGTATCATCAAAGATGAGCTTGTGGGGCCTTTTCGGGTTGAGGATGGAGTCAAGCTCAACTCCCAGTCCTACTGCCAGTTTCTGGAAGACACCTTCTTCAAGCAGTGGTACAGGAAGAAGTCTGCATCCTTCAAGAAAAACATGATTTTCATGCAGGACAATGCTCCATCACACGCGTCCAAGTACTCCACAGCGTGGCTGGCAAGAAAGGGTATAAAAGAAGAAAATCTAATGACATGGCCTCCTTGTTCACCTGATCTGAACCCCATTGAGAACCTGTGGTCCATCATCAAATGTGAGATTTACAAGGAGGGAAAACAGTACACCTCTCTGAACAGTGTCTTGGAGGCTGTGGTTGCTGCTGCACGCAATGTTGATGGTGAACAGATCAAAACACTGACAGAATCCATGGATGGCAGGCTTTTGAGTGTCCTTGCAAAGAAAGGTGGCTATATTGGTCACTGATTTGTTTTTGTTTTGTTTTTGAATGTCAGAAATGTATATTTGTGAATGTTGAGATGTTATATTGGTTTCACTGGTAAAAATAAACAATTGAAATGGGTATATATTTGTTTTTTGTTAAGTTGCCTAATAATTATGCACAGTAATAGTCACCTGCACACACAGATATCCCCCTAAAATAGCTAAAACTAAAAACAAACTAAAAACTACTTCCAAAAATATTCAGCTTTGATATTAATGAGTTTTTTGGGTTCATTGAGAACATGGTTGTTGTTCAATAATAAAATTAATCCTCAAAAATACAACTTGCCTAATAATTCTGCACTCCCTGTATTATACCTGAACATCTATACTATTTTTTTGTGTCGTTTGGCACTACAACTTTTCTTTGGATGACTGATGTTGACTGACGGTGGTTTCTATAGAATCACTTTTATTGGAGTGACTATTCCGTTTTAGGTAGGGCTTCATAGGACAGGGACAGTCTATAGGGTGAGTGACCTACCCCTGTTGCCTGATGATGCCCTTTTTGGGGGTTACCTTATTGAATAAAAAATAAAGGTTACTTTATATGTGCTGATGGTTCTGTGACTTTGATCTTGACTGCACTACTACCATTATCAGACTCCCTGACTGGTTGGACCTGTGATATATTGTTTATTACCAGGCACATCTCCATATTTTTGTAGTGGCTGTGCCTTGGATTGCAGCTCATTACCACTCACTCCAGTATAAGTGAACGGCAGCAAAGCTGCAATAACCCAATACTGACAGTTCACTGTGTACAGAGCTGTGCTTCCAGCTCCATTCAAAGTGCTATGTCTAGCGACCGCGGCTGCAAGGAACAGCTGATTTGGTGGGGGCGCCAGGTATCAGACTCTGATAGGATTCCATGAGGATAGATCATCAATATCTGGAAATCTCCTTTAGCCTCCTATAACATCTTTGTTATGCTTGGATTACAGATTAAGTGTAAACCAGATCACAGATGAAGGTGTCAAAGTCTTGGCTGAAGAGGTAACCAAGTATAGGATCATCAAATTTCTTGGGCAAGTATTAATATTTCAAACCTTGGGGTGCATGTGCAGATTCTGCAATGGGATATGGGTTTGTGACAAATAAATTATATTTTATTTATTTTATTCATTTATATAGCATTACATATTCCTCAGTAGCAGTACAAAGATTATCACTCAATCAGACCTTCTCTCTTTTGGGGCTTGCAGATTCTATTTTGTGGTAAGGAGCCAACGCACCCAGAAGAGACTGCGTAAACCACTGCCAGGGTATATATAGTATTATTAAGGGAACAAACCAATATTACATAAGTACCCTGGCTATCAATGTGTTGGCTGATCAACTGGAAGGCCACAGTGTTCCTGATCGCAATCCCTCTAGATTTAGAGACCTAATGATACTGATATATTTCCGGGAAACCACAATGTTTAATGTGGTGTGCTTCATTAGAGACGATGTGGGTTTTTTGAGTGCAAAAAATGTTGCATTTCAAGATTAGGGCCTCAGACCACATTTGCGCTCGTTTGTGAGGGCTATTAAGTCCATTAACATTCAAAGAGGCGAGACGATTTGGAAAGTGATAAGTTATCGGGGTCTCCTCTGTTTCCAGTCCCATACTGTCTACCAAGGGTGGGCCTGTAAGGCCAGCGTACGAGTACATGAAAGCGTAGCTAAACAATAAACCTGTAGTAGAAATGTCAAAAAAGAAACAATTACAATGCAACCAATAAGTCAAACACAAAATAATCCCGCTCCATAGAGATAAGAGGTTGTCAAGACTTATCCTGTAAGCCGGATAGTATGCGTCCCTCTTTTCAGTAACCATCCCGCAGGAGTGGAGGGAAAAGTTCAGCTTAAGCTGGATCATACATGTGCCATACAGCACCTGAAAAAGAAACTAACTGTGCCAGTTAATGAAGTCAGCGGGAAGCTGTTTGCCAATCCACGGCAGTATGCTCGGGAGGAGAGTCTCCCCGTGTAGCCAAAGGGATCTTGATCTGAAACTTTCGGAGGAGAGTGGCTCCCTCTGCTGATGTTTTGATCACATGCAAGGCGTTGTCATGCTTGATAAGTAAGCGTGTAGGAAATCCCCAGCGGTACATGATGTGATGTTCCTTTAGTGGCGCAGTGATGGGGGCAAATTATCTGTGTAATTGTAAAGTGGCCGCCGACAGGTCAGAATAAAGTGTGACCATTTGGTGCGGTTCAGGTAGAGGGGTATGTTTTCTTGCTGCCTGTAATAGTTTCTCTTTGACATGGAAAAAGTTCACTTGGGCGAGGACGTCTCTTGGCACCGAGTCTGCAAGGTGTTTAGGCTTCGCCACTCTATGGATCCTGTCTATGATGAGGTATGCTGGTGTGCAGTGTGGCAGAAGAGACTTAATAATAGACTGGGAGGTGTGGTGGTAGTACGGATTCAGGCACTCCTCTTAACATTGTTGCAGTGTGATCTGTCTTCTAGGTCGGCCATCTTTGTAGCAGTTTGATCTCACTCTCTAGGCCAGGAATGGACAACCTGCGGCTCTCCAGCTGTTTCAAAACTACAACTCCCAGCATGCCCAGGCTGCCTACAGCTATCAACCTACAGCAGGGCATGTGGAAGTTGTAGTTTTGCAACAGCTGGAGAGCCGCAGGTTGACCATCCCTGCTCTAGGCCATAATGTGCGTCTATCAAGTCGTTATGGGAGGAGACCAGTTCCCCCATCTTGTTTTTCACATGATTGACCCGGGTTTCCACCTCTCTTATAGCGGCATTAACTGGTAATATGAGTTGCCTTCTTGTTTCATGTAGCGAGAATCTAAGGGCCTGCAGCATCAGTTTAAGGGCTCGTTCACACGAATGGTTTTTTTGCGGTCCGTATACGGAACCATTCACTTTAATGGTTCCGCAAAAAAAACGGAATGTACTCTGTATGCATTCCGTTTCCGTATTTCCGTTACGTTTAAAGATAGAACATGTCCTATTTTTGCCTGCAAATCACGTTCTGTGCCTCCATTCAAGTCAATGGGTCTGCCAAAACACAGAACACATACGGAATGAACCATCTATTGAAAATTGCGGAAAAATGAAACGGAACCAGAAACACTACTGAAACAAAAAACGGAAAAACAGATCCGTTAAAAACTGCCCGCAAAACACTGAAAAAGCCATACAGTCGTGTGAATGAGCCCTAAGGCCTCCTGCATACGAACTTGTGCTGCCCTTTGCCGTATTGGGGACCGCATTTGAGGATCCGCAATACACGGGCGCCGATCCGTTGGCATTCCACATCACTTCAATGGGTCCGGAGATGCGGAATTGTGCGGAACGAAACCCTACGGAAGCACTATGGAGTGCTTCCGTGGGGGTTTTGTCCCGTACTTCCGTTCTGCAAAAAGATAGAACATGTCCTATCTTTTTGCGGAACGGCCGGATCGCGGACCCATTAAAGTCAATGGGTCCGCGATCCTCTGCGGCTGCCCCACGGTCGGTGTTTGTGCATTGCGGAGGCCTTAGTGAGGCCTTAGTGAGAGTTCAGTTGCCGTCTTTTGGGACACAGGCAGGTCATCAAATACTGCAGAGGGGTCTGAGTCAGTAGAAGGAAAAGATAGTCTCACCCTCCCATCTTTCATCCGGCTCCACGGTGGATAGCGCGCTATGGGGCCTGGGTGTTGTCGAGCTCTGCATTTCAGGGGGAAAGGCTCGTGGTGAGGGATCTCTGAGTGGGCTCGGCAGTAGGCCTCTCGGGTCGTCCGTCTCTGCGACCTCGCTCCTGTGGCATCCTGGAGATACTGACCCGCTGCGGCGGTGTGGTGAAAGGTGAGAGTCTCCCCTGTCTCCAGTCGGGGCTGGTTTGGATGCCAGGGAGGAAGGAGGCGAGTCCACGCCATCTGGCTCTTGGTCTTGTTGCTGGGAGAAGTAGAAGTCCAGTATTTTCTTCGGACCAGTCGTGTTTTTCCTTCTCTTGGGCATCTTAATAAGTTGTAGGGCCATTGCTGGTGAAGTGTAGACAGTAGTATGCAGGGGTTCAGTCTCTTTATAGGCACTGGTCTGGCGGAGCTGCAAACTCAAGTGGCCATCTTCCTCACGTGTAGGCCACACACCCCCATATGAATACTTTTTCAAGGCACTGTACATTGTGATGTTTTTTTTGTATGTATTTTTGTTATAATTATAATTATTAATATGTATTGATTCTATGTATATTCACACACTATATAAGGACCTTCATTATGAGATTAGGTGAGGCATATTAAAGAAGAGTCATGTGAAACGCAAAACGGCCTTTGCTCCAGTCCATGTTAAGGAACCTTGCTGTGTTATACCCATGTGTCTGTGGAAACTTTTAATGGACCACCAGTTAATGTGTTGAGTGGTTTCTAGGATATGCCATAAATATCTCATTGGTACACATCCTGCCTTTAAGCATACACAGCAATTTTTTGGGGATGTGCCATAGACGTAAATGGAGAGAACCATGCATGTGCAGCCACCTCTACATTCTCAAGAAGGGACTTGCACCTATCGGACATTTATGACATAGCACTTGGATATTAACAAATAGATGGGCTCACCTGTGCACAGAAAATAGATAAGCGTGTAGTCAAGTGTACAAAAAGTTCTAGATTCTTAGAACCAATATCAAATTTGGCATAAATATCCCTTTTTGGCACGCAAGACTACACTCTGTTGAATAATGGTTAATTGATTGACTAACATCATTTGACCATTATTCAACATCATGTAGTCTTGCGTGTCAATTATTGATATTTATAGCCTGTGCATATGCCATAAATATCCAGTTGGTAATACCCATTTAAGTAGATACATTATATGGACAAATAAATTGGGACAGCTACTTTACACCTACAGGAGCTTTTATGACACCCTATTCTAAATCCATAGGCATTAATATGGAGTTGGTCACTCTTCTGGGTAGTCTTTCTACAACATTTGTGGGAATTCTTGCCCATTCAGAAAATTTGGGAGGTCAGACACTGATGTTGGACGAAAGAGTCTGGCTGGCAATCTCCTTTCTAGTTTATCCCAAAGGTGTTCAGTGAGATTAATGTCAGGTCTATGTAGAGCAGTCGTTTTTCCACACCACATCATCCACAGGACACCATCAGAGGTCTTGTGGAGTCCTTGCCTCATTGGCTCAGAAATGTTTTAGTGACATGAGGGGTCATACACAATATTAGGCAGGTGGTTTTAATGTTACGACTGAATGGCTTATAGACATAGAAACACAAAATAAGAAACTTTTTGTTGTGTTTTTGTAGATTGTACAAAAATCGAATAACAGACTTTGGAGCCAAATATGTGGCACAAATCATTCGAGAATGCCCCTTGTTACACCACGTGATGTGAGTATGCATTTTTTTTTTGGCCATTAGCCAGATTCTCTTAAAGGGATACATCATCTTTTGTTTCAAATGTTAACATGCTACAGTAGAAGTGACTGTTATATGTAATTTTATTATATGTGACTTAAAGAAGTTCTCCAGGACTAGAAGAAGATGGTTGCTTTGTTCCAAAAACCGCACCACATCTGTCCGCAGTTTTTTTGTGGTATTACAGCTTTTCGCGGAACAGGTGCAGACCCATTAATTTCAATGGGGCCACACTGTGTGCTGTCCACATCCATAGATCCATTCCGCGGCCCCGCAAAAAAGATAGAGCATGTCCTATTCTTGTCCGCAATAGCAGTTCTATCATAGGGCCGGCTACATTCACACGGCCGATTATCTGTGTTTTGCTGATCCGCAATTTGTGGACCATAAAACACATACGGTTGTGTGAATCTAGCCTAAACAGGGACCTGCCCATGTACTCCTGCTGGCCTGGTGATCCTCCCCTTAATCAAGACCTATACATAAAAGCCCAGCGCCTGGCACTGGATAGGTTTCTGTCCTGGCTGGAGAGATCCTGAGGCGGTCCTGAGGCGCTGCAGGTATTCCTACAGTATAAAAAGGCACCAGGTTCCTGTCCTGGCTGGCGAGATCCTAAACGGATGTGGAGGCCCTGCTGCATTCAGGAGACTGGCTCCTACAGGGAAGTCTCATGGCCGCAACCAACATTTTATAGAATATGATCTTCTACATGCATTATGAAGGGTCACATTTATTGTATGTATATATAAAAGTTCAGATGAAAAGGCAACATGAGAAATGCCTGATGCATATGGACCAATATTTCAATTGGTAAAATTGGTGCATATAAGCTCCTCCCCTGGGATTGCCAAAACCGCTTGGAAACTCCCATTTTTGGCCAGTGTTTGCTTTAGCCCCGCCCATTTTCATCCCTGGACAGCGCAAATTTGTCAGGACTGTCTCTAAAAATCAGGGACAGTTCTGGCAAATTCTGGACCGTTGGCAACTATGCTGTTGCATCATCATGGTCACATAGCTTGCAACAGTTACATAAGTGACCAATACTAATACAACTATTACAACAGATGATGTGGAGAGCTTAAACACTTCAAACATTAATTCCTTGACTAACAGCACCGTAACTGTACAGCGCTGTATTGATGGGCAAACATGGCATGACTGGTGGGTCTCTGCTGTTTCAAACTGCTGTTTGCTAATTACCGCGACAGGCAATAATGCCGATCGTGGTAATTAAAGCCTTTAGATGCCGTGATCAAGTGAGATCACAGGATCTAAAGGGTGAAAAACCTGGACGCTCGTGCTTCCGGCTTCTTACCAGCAGCCTCTGCGGCCAACAAGGATGCCGGTAATTCATTTAAATGTGCTAGGTCTCGCTGAAAAGACCTAGTGCATTTAAGCTACAATTCTTATTTTGGCCAGCAGATTGCAGACCAACATAAGAAATTAGCAATTCTGACATCTAAATGGAAATAAAAAATCCATACATTTTCTGAATTAAAAATAAACAATTGGATTTTGTAGGCTCAAAAATGAGCTTCAAAATCATAACAAACAAGTAAAAAAAACTTTAAAAATATATTTAAAAAAATAAAAAAATATGATAGTTTAAATCTCCCTCTTTCCATATAATAAAAATAAATAAATACATAAATAACAAAAAATATAAACATAATGGGTATCACCGCCCCTACTATTAAAATATTTTTCCCATACGGCAAATGTCGTAACGGACAAAAGGGTCAAAATGGCTAATTTGCCATTTTTTCATTGCTTATCTTACCCATAAAAATGTATTAAAATGTGATCAAAAAGTCACGCTCCAAAATGGTGTCAATAAAAACTACAGATTGTCCTGCAAACAGTGAGCCCCCACACAGCTCAGTAGATATAACTATAAAAAAGTTAATGGGGGTAGGAATATGGTGATGTAAAAAAAAAAAATCCTATACATATGTGGTATCGTTGTAATCATACTGACGCAGAGAATGAAGGGCATGGGTCAGTTTTGCCACAAACGGAACGCCATGGGAACAAAACCCGTAAAACGGTGGAGTAATTGCGTATTTTTTTTCCAATTACACCCCATTTGGAATTTTTTTCCAGTTTCCCACTACATTGTATGCCATAATAAATGGTGGCATTAGTAAGTACAACTTGTCCAGCACAAAATAAGACCTCATACAGCTATGTGAACGGAAAAATAAAAAAGGTTATGGCTTAAGGAAGATAGGGAAGAAAAATGAAAACGCAAAAACAAAAAAACTCCGGTATCCTAAGGGTTAAAGGGGTTGTGTCACTTCAGCAAGTGGCATTTATTGTGTAGAGATACAAGGTACTTATTAAAGGGGTTATCCGAGTTATGGGAAAAAAAATAAAACCTAACAAAATTAATCAGGATATACATATACATAAGGGCTCTTTCACACCTGCGTTATTGTCTTCCGGCATAGAGTTCCGTCGCCGGGGCTCTATGCCGGAAGAATCCTGATCAGGATTATCCTAATGCATTCTGAATGGAGAGTAATCCGTTCAGGATGCATCAGGATGTCTTCAGTTCCGGTACGGAACGTTTGTTGGCCGGAGAAAATACCGCAGCATGCTGCGCTTTTTGCTCCGGCCAAAAATCCGGAACACTTGCCGCAAGGCCGGATCCGGAATTAATGCCCATTGGAAGGCATTGATCCGGATCCGGCCTTAAGCTAACCGTCGTTTCGGCGCATTGCCGGAGCCGACATTTAGCTTTTTCAGAGTGGTTACCATGGCTGCCGGGACGCTAAAGTCCTGACAGCCATGGTAAGTGTAGTGGGGAGCGGGGGAGCAGTATACTTACCGTCCGTGCGGCTCCCCGGGCGCTCCAGAGTGACGTCAGGGCGCCCCAAGCGCATGGATCACGTGATCCATGTGATCACGTCATCCATGCGCATGGGGCGCTCTGACGTCATTCTGGAGCGCCCCGGGAGCCGCACGGACTGTAAGTATACTGCTCCCCCGCTCCCCGCTCCTACTATGGCAACCAGGACTTTAATAGCGTCCTGGGTGCCATAGTAACACTGAAAGCATTTGGAAGACGGTTCCGTCTTCAAATGCTTTCAGTACACTTGCGTTTTTCCGGATCCGGCAGGCACCTCCGGCAACGGAAGTGCATGCCGGATCCCAACAACGCAAGTGTGAAAGAGGCCTTAGTCAAGCTTGATTTTTGGAAAAAAAAGAAGATCTTTACACCTTTTCTAGGTTCTGTTATTGCTGTGTTTACATGCAGCAGTAACAACAATGACTCATCTCTCCCTCATGAATATTTGTGGGAGGGGTTGATCTGACCTTCTCCTCACCCTGCTCTGCACATACTGACCTTGCATAAACGTCAACATCTTATATCTCACACAGGCAAAAGATTATGGGGGAGATCTGTGGATGGCACTGTTTAGGGGAGGGGGGATCTGTGGATGGCACTGTAGGGGGATCTGTGGATGGCACTGCCATACACAGATCCCCCCTAAACAGTGCCATCCACAGATCCCCCCCCTAAACAGTGCCATCCACAGATCCCCCCCTAAACAGTGCCATTATGATGATCATGGCACTGTTTAGGGGAGGGGGGATCAGTGGATGGCACTGTTTACGGGGGATCTGTAGATGGCAGTGTTTATGGGGGAGATCTGTGGATGGCACTGTTTAGGGGAGGGGGGATCAGTGGATGGCACTGTTTACGGGGGATCTGTAGATGGCACTGTTTATGGGGGAGATCTGCGGATGGCACTGTTTAGGGGGGATCTGTGTATGGCAGTGCCATCCACAGATCCCCCCCCCTAAACAGTGCCATCCACAGATCCCCCCTAAACAGTGCCATCATGATGATCATGGCACTGTTTAGGGGAGGGGGGGATCAGTGGATGGCACTGTTTACGGGGGATCTGTAGATGGCAGTGTTTATGGGGGAGATCTGTGGATGGCACTGTTTAGGGGAGGGGGGATCAGTGGGTGGCAATGTTTAGGGGGGATCTGTAGATGGCACTGTTTATGGGGGAGATCTGCGGATGGCACTGTTTAGGGGGGATCTGTGTATGGCAGTGCCATCCACAGATCCCCCTACAGTGCCATCCACAGATCCCCCCTCCCCTAAACAGTGCCATCATGATGATCATGGCACTGTTTAGGGGAGGGGGGATCTGTGGATGGCACTGTTTAGGGGGGAGATCTGTGTGGATGGCACTGTTTAGGGGAGGGGGATCTGTGGTCTGTGGATGGCACTGTAGGGGGATCTGTGGATGGCACTGTAGGGGGATCTGTGGATGGCACTGTTTAGGGGGGAGATCTGTGTGGATTGCACTGTTTAGGGGAGGGGGGATCTGTGGATGGCACTGTAGGGGGATCTGTGGATGGCACTGCCTGCTTTATACCATTGGATGGATCTTCTGACTGTCACTATGCTTGGCCAGCTCGGGGCCCCAACCAGTTCGGGGCCCCAAGCTATTGCTGGTTTTGCCTGACCTATTAGCCGAAGGGAGGAACTTTGAGGTAGCCGCGGCACAAGTGAGGATCGCGCATGCGCGATCAACTCACAGCCGCACGGACTGTAATCCAGAGAGGTGGGGGCGTGGCCAAGGCTGATGACGTTCCGTTTACATGGCTTAGTCACTCCGACAAGCAGAGAGCTCCATGTAAACGGAACGTCACAGCTGATGACGTGGGCGGTCACATGACTCTTTAGTGTAGCAGAGAAACGGCACAAGATAGGTACTGCAAGTTATTTAGGAAAACTAATGTATAGGGGAAATAAAGCCATAGAGAGAAATTAAGTTAACTCGGATAACCCCTTTAATGTATTGCGATTATCCATATCCTTTGCTGGCTGGATTCATTTTTCCATCACATTATACACTGCTTGTTTCCATGGTTACGACTGCCCTGCAATCCAGCAGCAGTGGTCGTGCTTGCACACTATAGGAAAAAGTACTGGTCTCTCTGGTGGCCGAGACCATGGAGCGTGCATAGGCTGGTGCTTTTTCTTATATTTCGCAAGCATGGCCACTGCTGCTGGATTGCAGGTTATCAGTGACTCACTGCTATGTATACATACTTACACAGTAATGCTATCACTTACTGATAACACAGTATGTACAATGAAGTGAGAACCGCAGATCCTCAAAATACAGATACCAGTGTGCATGCCAAATTTTTCTTGGCTCCAATAGTAGAATTAGCTATTCTTATCCGCAAAACAGACAAGAATAGGACATGTTCTTTAATTTTCAGGATAGACACACAACTGCGGACCGCACACAAATGACATGCACACAGATGACATCTGTGTGCTGTCTGCATTTTCTGAGATCCCAAATGGGTCCGTGTCCAAACCAGACCAAACGGACACAGACCAAAATTATGGCCCCCTTACCTTTCAGATCAGAACCCCATATCAGACCTTCATATCAAACTTCAAATCAGAACACTATATCAGACCTCAAATCAGAACACCATATCATACCCCCATATGAGACCTCAAATCAGACCACCACAGACCCCCATATCAGACCTCAAATCAGAACCCCAAATAAGACCCCCATCAGTTCTCTATGTTAAACCCCCCATATCAGACTTCAGATCAGACACCCTGTATATCTCCATGTCAGACCCCCATATCAGACCTCAGATCAGACCCCCTTTAGACCTCCATGTCAGACCCCCATATCAGACCCCCTTCAGACCTCAGATCAGACCCCCTTCAGACCTCAGATCAGACCCTCTTAAGACCTCCATGTCAGATTCCCTTTAGACCTCCATGTTAGTCCCCCGTCAGACCCCTATATTAGACTTCAGATCAGAGCCCCTTTAGACCACCATTTCAGACCTTCGATCAGACCCTCTTTAGACCTGCATGCCAGATCCCCCATATCAGACCCCCTTTAGACCTCCATGTCAGACCCCCATTTCAGACCTCAGATCAGAACCCCTTTAGACCTCCATGTTAGACCCTCAACAGTCAATCTGTGCTGTAATCTGAACGCCACTGAATGAATCTAGGTAACAGGATAGGCAGCAGGCAGCAGGCAGCAAATGCAGCACTTGCATCATCACCTATGTTACAATACAGTGCCAATAGGCATACTGAACAGCCTGCTGACAATGTTGCAATAAATGTCGCAGAATAGTGGATACTGATATCCAATTCAGCATATAAAGAGGCAAATAGCCAGCTGAATTAAGCTACAGTTACCATTGCCAAACGGCTGTCAGTAGATCAATATATCTAGTGCAGCACCGCCAAGGCCCACTGGTGAGAGTTTTAAATTTATAATTTAAGTAGGCTAGTTATAAGTTTTCACCATTTATTAAACCTAATATAATAAAAGTTTATTTTTACTAAAAACAAGATCACAAATTAAACAAGCGCACGTCAAGAGCAGGCAACCAATAGTCTCACGACTAAATGTAAAACACAAAAATAAGTGCCTCTACGTGTGCTGGGTATACATTAATGTCATATTGAGACCCTCAACAGAGCACATATCAAACCCAAAATAAATAAATTCACTGACCTCTCCTTCTCTGCTGCTGCTCTGCAGGTCTAGTGGTCTCTCCTCCAGGCGCTCTCCCTGGTCTCCAGGCCCATGCTGCACTGTGACTTGACTGCGTCAGGTCATAGTGCGCGCCCTACATCGTGACGCTATATGCAGTCAGGACTGTGCAGCGCGGACCTGGAGACCCGGAGAAGAGCAGGGACAGTGAGTACATCGCTAGCAGTGCTTCACTCCCCCACCTCCTGGATACTAGTGAGCGCTTCCATAATGGAATTGCTCACTAGTATTTGCTTTATAAGACACATTGCATCTTATAGATTGAAAATACAGTAATTGGTGGTGTGCCACTGGCAAGGGGAGGGACGGACCTGTGAGCCCCTGTGGCTTGGAAGCCCAGTCCCAGTTGTGACTGCTGCAACCCCTAGAACTACGTCGCTGGCTGTGTCTGCCATAATGGAGCACATGTCATGTCAGCAGCCCTACAAGTGGGGCTCTGTGCACACAATGTTGGAGCCCTAAATATAGTGTATACTCCAAGCAAAGTTATATGCTAAAGGGGTTTTCTGAGACATTTTTCAAAACTACTATGTGGGATTACTTGTGGAAAGATTACTTACCCATATGAAGTTCTGCTGATGCCTCTGTGGCTGTTCCCTGGTTTGGGCATGTCCACTGACGTGTTGTTCCGCAAACAAACCTCTTTCTTTCCAGTCCTGGCAATGTATGGGCATCATTAATGACGTCACATACTTTGTGGCTGGAAGCTTAGTCCAGACCAGCACTTCCCCGACACATGACTGTCTGTCTGTACTGCGCATGCATCCCGAATAATGCGAATAATGCAAAATAGAAGTCCCAATATAACTATGGACAGTGCAGGGGGCAGCTTTTAGAGGAGGCATTGCTTTAGTTGGTGTATGTAGACTGGAAGGCATGATTGGGTGGGTTGGAAATGAGTGCAGAAAGCAGCAGATCCTGGAAGTTAAGGGTGTCAGCAATTGGGACCGCATCCGTGAGATTGGTAACAGTGGGAGTTATGGGTACTAGAGAACCTCTGTCAATGCATCAGAAGTGCTCCATTCACCCAACAGAGATCAAAACACTTTCTATTAGGGCTTCGATTTGGGTGGTATATAATGGCAAACCATGTTTCTAACCGTATAAGAAAGTGCAACAGAGGGCCACTGAGGGCCATATTGAGTATGAGGGGGTGGCAGGTGATGACAGAGCACAGGAGCCTATGGCTTTCATCCCCCTGTTCAAACTGGTATGCCCCAGGACACTAGGCCTGAAGCCTATGAGGCAGTATAACGGCACAAGCAGGCGTGATAATATCATCGGGACCTTCTGTCCTGGGTCTCAGGTGGTGCGATGACATCTTGTCGATCTGTGTCCTGGCGCAGGCGGATGTGACGACATCATCTTGTCTCCTGAGACTCGATGCACAAGTTCGTAAAGAGATCATAACGACTGCCTGCGCCGGGACGCAGGCAACACACGTCACAGGCCGGAAGAGACCTGTGGCCTGCATTGTAGATGCTGGCGAGCAGTGGGAGTAAGGTATGTATTTCTTTTCCTTTCTTGGCACTACTGGGCACTACAGAGGGGGCTATTATAAATACTAGAACCACTCCTGAGGGCCACACTAGACTACAGGCCTTTACAAATACTAGGTCCACTGCAGGGGGCATTATAAATATGGGGGGCCCTATTCAGGGGAATTATAATTATAGGTGGCATTATAATTACTGACAGCACTATAGGGGGCCCTACTACTACGGAGGGTACTATAGGAGGGTTTATTTCTACTAGGTCCAAATGTGTTAATAGATGTAAATATAAAAAAAGTTATAGGGGTCAGAATATGGCGATACAAAGAAACAAACATTATTTTTTTTTTTTAAGTTTTCTATTTTCAGTATGAAAACACAAGAAAAAAATGATACATTTGGTATTAATGTATCCTGCTGCCAGAATGAAGTTAGCATGTCATTTTATACTGCATAGGGAACACAATAAAAACGAAACTCAACTAAAACTAAAACAATGTCAAAAATGCATATTTTTTTTCTTTCCAGTTCCACCCTAATTAGATTTTTGTTTCCAGATTCCCACTACATACAAAAAACAAAAATGACTACATAACTTTGGCGCATCCACCGGGGGGCGGATTGGCCATAGACCTTACAGGGACATTTCCCGGTGGGCCGATGCCCATAGAGCCACCCAGGTCCTCCTCTCTGCTGTTGGCCGTATACATAATGAGCTCTCAGCAGTAATTAACCCTGTGAGAACCAGGAACCCATGTACCCGACCATCGACCACACATGCCCCCCTGAATTCAACTGTTCTGGCCCACGTCACCTCTTAAGCCCACTGCTCCATATCTTAATCAGTGAGGAGGGGGAAGACAGAAAATGGCAGCTATTGGTGGCGTTTGGGACAGTATATTGTGCTGCACTGTGGTAAATGGTTATGATGGGATGGTATTATGCGCTATGGTATTGCTAACCCCCCCCCCCCTTACCTGTGTTGCCCGCCTTCTGTCAATTAGGACCCGCCTACAACATGGGGCCACTTTTAGTTTTTTTCCAGAGCCACTTCAAGCTCCTAGTCCGTCCCTGCATCCACAGCCGGTCTGAATCTACACCAGCTTCCTTGCTGCCTTAAATTTAGACAGTTTTTTACAACAGGCGTAGAAAATGATGAATGAGATGGACCTACTGGCCCGTCCCCTTCCCCACCCACAACGCATCCACTTTTTTAGACCTGGAGTGAGCGGGGAAAAGTTGCAGATTGCTGTGCAAATAACCACAATCTGTGCCAGAAATATACGCCAAAAATAGGCGAATTTCTGTTAATAAATGACCCTCATAATGTCTTGATGATGACGGCGTATTTCTCTATCTTAGGCCTTAAGTCATTTATGATATTACTGACCTGTTAATCACAGTGCAGAAGTAAACTGTTGTGGGACAGAGAGCTGCTTTTGTGGTTAGCACCCTGCCCCTAGCTGAGACAGCAAGTGTCTAAACTGAGGACAGATCATTGGTGCTCGTATAGAATGTACTCCAGTGCCTGGTTCTGCTACAGCTGCTCAAATACCGATTTTAATGCCTTTTAACATTATTGATGTTGATTTTAACAGCTGGGTCATTTCAAGTAAGTGACCCAGCGTTTTGCTCAGGGTCCCATTCACTTTAAAATGAGGGATTCTGGTGGCCATTGCACCATTTGACCTCTATATAATGCGGCCATTCATACATTATACATACTGTTCATCCTACATACATTCGTCCAATTTAGAAAAATATAATTTAAATAAAATATCTTTGCTGTGTGTAAAACAGAGGAGTATATGCCTAACTTAGAAGAATACTGAAATTTTGGGACTCGTGTTTATGAGTTTTATTCTAGTGCATATGGAATAAATATGGTCTAAAATCTTATTGAATTGTTATCTGCAATTTCTTAAATCATCTTTTTTTGTAACTTGCTGTTTGTGCAGGTTGGGGTACAATAAGTTTACTGGTGTGGGTGGAAGACAAATTGCAGAAGCTTTACAAACCAGCACCCACATTTATGAAGTGGGGTAAGTAGAACTTTGCCATAAAACAATTTCTGAAAAATACTTTTCAGTTTTATATCTTTATGAATTATTTTTGCCATTGATTTCTACTTCTAGAAATCTGTGAGTTACTCCAAAGAAAGATGATGGTGTTGCTCCTTCAATTAGAGAATCAGTCAGGTTTATAGCTGGTGGTCCCCCAACAATTTTCAGGTTCATAGCTGATGCTTCCCAACCAATAGTGTTTTTTGTGCTTATCTTGTAACAGATGTATTGAAATGGTCTTCCATGTTCAGGATAGGTCATCGATATTAGATGGGTGGGTGTTCTCAGCAGCTGCCCACCTCTCTTGTGGAGTTCCCTTTTTCACCCAGGCAGCCCCTCTGAGATGAGCATTGGAGCATTTCAGATCATTAATACCACAGTACTGTATACCGTAAGCTCCCTCTAGTGGTAGCTGCAAGTAATCAGAGTTATATCATTTAAACTAAGTAACCCTGTCAGGTGATTTCTGCATATGATATGTGTATATGATTTTTAGCAGAATTTTTAAGTAAAAAGGATAGTAAATCCTGACAGGACTCCAAGGACAATTGTTTCGTGAAGTTGTGTGACTCCAATTTGGTGTGCTAGGATTAGGGTTCCAACCCCGTTAGAATACAATAGGAATAACTCCAGCACGAAATGGAACTTGTGCAATTCAAATGGTATTTATTGAAAGGCGGCTGAACAAATTGTAACATTTCGGCCAACGAGGCCTTTTTCAAGCTACAGCAAAACAGTAGGATAAATAATATCAGAAGTCTGAAATACAGAGCCTACTGTAGTGCATAGAGAACATGAGTATACAAGAGGACTCCAAGGACAGACTGTGAGACTCCTGACTATCCCACCCGCTCCCCCTGTATCAGGATTTACCCAGAAGGCTGTCTATCAAGGTTTGTGGCGGTGTAATAGGGGCTCTCGCTGCCTCCTGGGAGTCCTGTAAGGATTTACTCAGAGTAGAGCGGTCCTGTGGATACACAATAAGTTTGAGACAACTCTTTTAAGTGTATGAACCACCGTTGTGAAGAAAATAAAAAAATTTCTGTTTTTACTGCAATCATATCATTCAAGTATTTTCTATTTGCAGGATGTGGGGAAATCACATTGGTGACGAAGGTGCACAGGCATTTGCGGAAACAATAAGAAATCATCCCTGCCTGGAAATTCTCAGGTTTATTTTAATCTTTATGTAATAAGGAATGACAATATTACTACTTTATTTTCATGTAAAGGTTCACACTTTGAAATAATATTCATATTACAGTTGCAAGAAAGATGACTGCATGCAGTGCTGTTTTGTCTGCCAGAATGCCATATCTCATATCAGAAACCCAATTATAGCTAATGAAATCCGCTGGGCACCAGTGGTATCCAGCATATGCTGGATCTGTTGATTTCAGTTTTCATTTCTTATGCTGTTACAGAAAACTGTATTTTTATCAATGATGTGAACCCAGGCTATTACTGTAGCATGTAATGGGGGTCACTAGAGAAGCGGTCTGCATATTTAACTTTTTTAAGGATTGGGTATGGACAGGATAGGGATAGTTTAAAATGTAAACTTTATTGATGTTTGTATGTTTGTGGTAAGTTTGTGCAGCTTTTTTAGTGCTATGTAAATGTTTGGCTAATGACAACAGTAATCGGCCTAATCAGGCTCAGAGGGGTGATTAGATGAGCAAGTGTTCATCTTCTTACACCTTTTAAAAATAAAAAGACCGTCCATATGTGACAGTCAAAGAGCAAGTATGCTCTCTGATTGATGGGGGAAGGGGGATTGACAACATGCACAGATTCCTCCCCCTCTCCCTTCATGTACAGATAGACAGGGACAGAGAAGTATCTGTGTGTGTGTCTCTCTCTTCCTGCAGCCTGTCTTTCACTGCCCCCCTCCTTTTCCTCCTCTTTCAGGCTGGTTGAGATCACAGCTGGCTGAAGAAGAGGTTGTGTTGCAGCTAGAGATGTGAGCCTGGTCTTGTTTTAAAGCTGACACTCTAAGATACCCTAAGGGTACTTTCACACTTGGGGCAGAGGATTCCAGCTGGCAGTTCCGTCGTCGGAACTGCCTGCCGGTGTAACGTTATACTTCCCTACTTCGTGAGATTTCCCTACCCTCGTCACTTCCGGTCGCACCGTACATGACGTGAGGAGGTGTGCAGCGCTGCGCAGGCGCACAACGACGGGTTAGGGAAATTTCACAGCAGAGTGCACATGCGCCGGGAGCCTCGCCGGCGGTTAGGGTAGGGAAAAAATTATGGGCCAGTGCGCAGGCGCGGCGATCGGATGGATGTTCTCAGCTGGACACCGGCCGACACTGCGCATGCGCCAGGAGCCTCACCAGCGCTTAGGGAAAAGAAAAATTACTTATGGGCCAGTGCTTTTTCCCTACCCTAACCTCCAGCGAGGCTCCAGGCACATGCGCACTCTGCTGTGAAATTTCCCTAACCCGTCGTTGTCCGCCTGCGTGGCGCTGCACACCTCCTCACGTCATGTCCGTTGCGACCGGAAGTGACGAGGGTAGGGAAATCTCACGAAGTAGTGAAGTATAATGTTACAAAGGATCCGGCAATCCGGACGCAAACGGATGGCATTTGTCAGACGGCTCCGGATGCGGATCCGTCTGACAAATGCATTGAAATACCGGACCCGTCTCTCTGATGTCATCCGGAAAAACGGATCTGGTATTATTATTTTTTTCACAGATTTAAAGGTCTGCGCGATTCGGCAATTTTAATGCCGGATCTGACACTAATACATTTCAATGGAAATGAATGCCGGCAAGTGTTGCTGCGGTATTATCTCTGTCCTGAAAAGGCAAAAAGACTGAACTGAAGACGTCCTGATGCATCCTGAACGGAATGCTCTCCTTTCAGAATGCATTAGGATAAAACTGATCATTTTTTTAACGGTATTGAGCTCCTGTGACGGAACTCAATACCGGAAAAGAAAAACGCAAGTGTGAAAGTACCCTGAGCTGCTCTACATTGAGAGCCTTTAGAAATTAGGTCAGCAAACAGCTGCAAATAAATGCACCTCTCAGTGAGACCTTTTTCTAAGCATTGTAACTCATGATGTATAGTGTCTTGGTTTGTATTGTAGCGTAGCTTGCTGGCTTTAAAACAAGTCTTGGTATTTCTAGTTGCTACACATTCTTAGATCCATAGTAGCAAGGATGTTTGAGGTATGTCCTTGGCAGGAAAAGGGTTAAAGCATACTATAGAACTGTAAATGTCACTAACACAGACTACCGCCCTAATAAAACGTAGCCTTTAATGAATGTACCATTAATGTAACTCACAAACATATAGAACATCTGAAAAAAAATAAAGAAAAGAAGGAGAAAACTCCACAATGGTAGATAGGGTAATTTTGTAGGTGCAGGTGTTGGTCACTATATGGGAACTATCCCTAATTCTGACCCTGTCCTGCCTCCCTAACAGACGCGTCATGCGGCCACTGACCCCTTTGCGTCACCTTACCCGACTGAAATCTTCGGGCAAGCGCCTCCAGTGGACCCTCATTATCATAGGGGTTACGCAAGTATCTCAGGGTTATTCCTTATGGCAGCATTATTTATTTTATCATCTTGTTATATGTGATGTGAGGAGGTCAGATGGCCGATTTGATTATCGGCCACAGCAACCAGGGACTCCTATCTCTAACCAGTACTGCTTGTTTGACTGTTTAATTCTATGCTTCTTTTTATACTTGATGTGAGGGGGTCAGGAGGCATATTGATTCATTGGCCACAGTAATCAGTGATTCCTTATCACAACTAGTATTGGCTATTTTGGCAGTAGCATCTTGTCGGATTAATTTGGTGATTTATACAAGTTGTACTATAATTGCCGGTTGGCAGTGCCACTTTTAGTGATATTTTTTTTTTTGGTCCCCTGTTGAGCCCTTAGATTGTACTGGGTGAAACGCGTTGGAACTAAGGGACCTGTACATCTAACTAAATGACTACTTGATAAAGGGTCATCATTTGGTGACTAGGTGTATCTTGTATTGCAAATATTGATAGGATCCGACATTTTATATATGTATAAGCTGACAACCTTTATGTATGTAACATTTATTATTTTTGGTACTTATGGTAGGTCATTGATGAGACCCATCTTCAGGCCACCTTATAAAATGGGGCCACTCTCTCTCCCCCCTAGGACCATCCAAGGGCATATAGGAGGTTCCTGAACACGGGATCGCCCCTATTGCGGCAGCTATTCCGTTTTGTAGGCAGGGTCTACGTTACAGGGTCAGAAATTGCCCTATCTACCATTGTGGAGTTTTCTCCTTTTCTTTATTTTTTTCAGATGTTCTATATGTTTGTGGGTTACTTTTAATGGTACATTTATTAAAGGCTACGTTTTAATTAGGGTGGTAGTCTGTGAATTGCTCATTTGATATATACTACCTTCAGTAATTTTACCCTCTGACGGGTTATTGTCTTAGCTGTGATTTTTCACTAACACTTATGTCATATTGTGTATCTGTATTTTTCTTTGTAGTTTGGCCTGCAATGGGATAACCTCAGTTGGAGGTAGATGCATTGCTGATGCATTACAACACAACACATCAATCAAAACATTATGGTAAATATAGCTTTATACATGGTTTTATATGGCCACAATAAGTTTACCTGCCCATGTATTGCCCTTATCCTTACATAGCTTATTCCCCAGTATATAGATTGTATGTATAAACATATTGTAATTATAGGTTGTAAAATAACCAGCATTTTCCATCTATAGCAGATAATTAGACACAGGGAGGAGGCCCCCTTTCTCGCCTGCTCTCCTACTCCTCCCACCACCAACCTTGATACATAAATGCAGGGTTCTGAGAAGTTGTCATGGCAACCGGGGGCCCCGTGAAGGGGCCTAGTCCTGGCATCTTAGCACTCCTATTACACTCTGCCTGAGGTAGGGCTTAATATGATGCCTCTACAGGCACAAAATACTGCAATACAGAAGGATTGCAGTGTATTATACAAAAATATTTTTTTAAAAATAGTACACATTAAAACACTATGGTCTTCCGGTTCCGGCGCTGACATTTAAGCACGGGGAAAGTGGAGCTCCGTGCCCACCCCGCATATCTAGCAGAATCTCCGCTTCCGAGATCAAATTTTTCATCTGATTTGCGAAAGACTGCCACAGCAATCTATTCTTAAGCAACCTGCGTTTTAGGAGACACAATACTCACCTGCAGACCTGCTATGTCCCCCATCATGCGCAAAGACAAGATGCACTGGGCCGTGCTTCACCAACAAGAGAGAAAACACATGCTCTACCGCTTTGCTCAGACGACGAAGGGGATTCGGACTCCAGTACACAGCACCTTCGCATGGATTATAAAAAACTGCCCGTGGCGGTAGCAAAGAGGATCACGCCCGATATACAATCCATTCTCACCTCCATGGTACAGGCCTCACTGAAGTCCTTGCAAAAGGAGGTGGCCTCCAATACGTCTAGACTGGGGGAAGCCGAGCAGCGCCTATCAGCCATTGCAGATGACGTGGCAAGGACTCACTCCCATATTAGAGACTTACTACAGTCCCAGGCCCGCATGGCCGAAAAAATAGACTACCTAGAAAATAGATCGCGCTGTAGCACCTTTGCATAATAGGAGTCCCGGAGTTGGTCCCCCCTACAGAGTAACACAAGCTATGCTCGAAAGATATTCCAGCGGCCTTGGGACTTGCTTCCGCCCACACGGTTGAGAGGGCCCATTGCTTAGGACTAGAACGTGCGAAATTCAAGCCCGCCGAGGGTCGCAATGAACCAGCTAGACCCCATCAAGTCATAGCGAAATACCTTGCCCACGCTGAAAAAGAGGCTATTCTGCACGCGTACAAACGGGCCCAAACCCCGGTTCTCGTTTCCACCTACAAGATCCTTATGTTTGCTGACTGTTCGGCCAAGCTCACTAAACACAGGAGAGAGTTCAGCCATGTGTGCACAGAGCACACAGTGGCCATCAAATACCCACTGCTGCAAATCTGGCACATATTATAGTTCTCCCAAAACCAGATAAAGATCCTCAAAAACCCAAATCCTACCGCCCTATCTTCATCATAAACCAGGACCTCAAGATAATAGCCAAAATCATGGCAGACAGATTAGCGGTTCATCTGCCTAATCTCATTGGCCCTGCCCAAGTTGGTTTTGTTAAAAGAAGGGCGGCTGTGTCCAACATTCTCAAAGTTCTTGCTGTGCTGGATGCCACGGCTGGACGTCCCACCCTCAATACCCAAGCTGCCTTAATAGCTCTTCATGCCGAAAAGGCGTTCGACAATGTACAATGGAAATGGCTAGATCTCACAATGGATGCCTTCGGCATCACAGGAGCTTTCCGAGGATTCCTCACAAACCTGTACACTTCCCTAGGAGCAGTCATTTCATTCCCGAGATTTTGCTCTGAGCCGTTTCCCCTACAAAAGTCCCGGATTGCAGTGGCTGTCCCGGTACAGAAAGGTATGTCACGCTTTCTGGCATCTGTCTCTGCTTCCATAGGAAGCAGAGACAGTTGCCTGTATTATGATGATTGGCTCGCTGCTTTATCATTCCTCCCCCCTTCCGGCTCTCCATACCTCTTGTCTTTGTGGGGGGCAGGGCCGGATGGCAGAGCCTCGGCTCCACCTCTTCCACAGACCAGAGCAGGCGATGTTCTGCTGCTAGGAACAAAGTAAGGCTCCATTCAGACGTCCGTAGTGCATTGCGGATCTGCAATACACCCGGCCAGCACCCCCATAGAAATGCCTATTATTGTCCGAAATTGCGGAGAAGAATAGGACATGCTCTATTTTCTTGCGGAGCTGCGGACCAGAAGATCGGGGCTGCGCTCCGGAAATGCGGATGCGGAGAGCACATAGTGTGCTCTCCGCATCTCTTCCGCCCCCATAGAGAATGAATGGCTCCACACCCGTTCCGGATAATTGTGGAACGGATGCGGACCCATTCTACGGACATTTGAATGGAGCCGAAGTATGTGAGACATCTCTAACAGTGTGAGATACAATGGGGGAGTGGAAGGAGCTTAGCAACATGTGGAATTTCAAGTGGGCCACCAGAGCAAACTGTTTGTATCATGGAGAACTGCTGGCATCCACAGAGTGGAGCAGATTCTCCATGAGTCCAAGCCTCGTTTAAAACCCCTTGAGAAATTAACACGTTTTCCAACTACCTTCAAACCAAAGCTTTCAATATATGCAACTGAAGGTTTTCTGTCTAACTAGACTCAAAGACTATTCTATGGAGATAGAAGACCAGCCTTTTGACGCTTTCCTAGGGGCAGACAAAAAGAAAAGATCTCTTTCCAGTATATATGAATTGATTAGAGACGTGTTTAGCGACCCCACACAACTTCCAGAGGTGGGCCCACGGATACTAGAAGGATGGCGCGAAACACACTTCAAGTTAATGCCATCGGCTTACTATGGCTTCAACATACATGTCTCTCCTACTAACCCTAACAGGATGGTGGCGTGTCCTAAATGCCAGAAGGAAGGTACAGATTTGTTCCATGGGATGTGGACATGACCAATGGTACAAACATTTTGGCGCAAGGTGGTGGGCTAAATAAACAGCATGTGGTCAGGGTCCATTCAAGTAGCTCCACTGCCGCTCCTTTTCCATTCCTTTTCACCCATTGATGATCTGACCCAAAAACCTGGGAATACACCAACAATAGTTCATATTGCTCTGATAGTAGCTAAACGCTGCTTGTTGTATGACTGGCTCAATCCATCTGTACCCACTATGTCGGACATTACTCAGCAACTAAAATACTATCTATTGATGGACATGGTGGAGACGGAAAGGGTCAGAGATTGTGGAACGAACTGGTTCCTAAAAAAAATGGTACTGGTTTATGAATACCTACCTCTAGCCAGATGAATTTCGGGATTTATCTCTTCCTACTCATTTGCCACAAGAACACCGTCCACCCTCGTAGAGCCCCGTGAAGGTGCGATAATGCGATTGTTGTGGGGGACGCAGTCCATCCCCACCACAACCGGTTGCCGGTCCATGAGAAAATGACACCTTGACTCTCCACGCCCCAACACTAAAGGTCTTTCCGTCCTCATTTAGATGTGGTATAAAGGTTATTGGATGATATGTTGCTGTTTCTTTAATGCGATGTAAATCCTCATATATCAATGTACATTTGGTCTTCCTGGACTATCTTAAGCTTATTGTTATTTGTGAATATTTAAATAAAGATGTTTTAAAACAAAAAAAAAACACTATGGGGCACATTTATTAAGATCGGCGTTTTAGATGCTTAATAAGGCCCTGCGTTAGTGATGGATCCGCCAGATTTATGAAGAGGTGCAGGCCTCTTGATAACTTTGGCGGATCCACCGCCGCTTCAAAATGTAAGAGAGCTTCAGAACTGTCTTACATTTAGACCATTTTCTACTCCTAAAACAGGTGTAGAAAATAGTAAATGAGACCGGCCTGTCTGCCAGTCCCCTTCCCCGCCCACTTTTTTAGACCTGGCGTGAGCAGGGAGAAGTCACAGATTGCGGCGCAAAGGACCATTGCTCTGCAGTCTGCGCCATAAATATGCCTAATCTAGAATTGCTGTTTAATAAATGACCCCCTATTTTCCCATTTTACCATCTAAAAACAGAGACATAAAAAAATATATATATATTTTGTATGTTATTTACACAGGTCCATACTAGTAGTAGCCAAAATGGCACAAGATAATCTTGTGTGGTTTAGATTCCAGCAACTCAGAAAGAATACACCACACATATAGTTTGTCCGACTGTATTCAGAGTAAAGTGCTCATCCCACCTCCCGAGCCCCTCAGATTGGTGATGAACAGGCTGCTGTGTATAATTGGCCAATTTGGCTTCTAGTGGTATAGACCTGTAATATGCTTTCTGTAAATAAACTCACCAGCCCAAGGCATAGGGCCATTTTGTCTCCCCAGTTTCCCCACAATGATATACTAGATCCTGCAACAGGACTTCACAGCCTACCAATCTTTGGGAGTGGATGCACCAGCACTTAATTATATGCCACGTGCTATAGTCAGGAAGTGTCATAGTGCTACTATGGCTACTACTTCTGGCACAAAATTCTTGTACCAAGTATGCCAACTAATAGGTGGTATAAACTTAGAATATCCACTTTTACATTGCTGAGGATTGGGACAGTTAACATTTATACTTTGGCCCGTCTTTGGACTGTCTAGTCTAGGTTTACACTTAAACAGTATTAGTAAATCTGTCCTAACTCCCCCAGCCCATCTGATGTTTTTCTTAACCAACCCTTCATCAGTCCAAGCCTTGTAGTTTGAACAGTGATGCAATTTTTGTTGTAATAAATGCTATGTTTTTTGTGGGATTTCTCAATGATTATTGTAGGTTGACAGAAAACAACATCACAGATGAAGCAACCGAGAGCTTTGCTGAAATGCTGAAAGTGAATAAGACTCTTAAAACCCTGTGGTGAGATCATATATAGTAATGGCTGATATTAGATGTTTCCACAGTTTAGCTCCCAGCATCAGACTGGCCCATCAGAGTACCAGAGGATCCTCCAGTGGGTCCAGGCTCTGATTCCATACTGGGTCCTAAAGGTCCAAGAGAAAAAATAATTTGGGGCCAATAAATGCAACTAGGATCTATTCTTTAAGTCCAAACCTTTTAGACTTTATTAATAATAAAGGGTTTGGGCCCCGAGAATTAATTCATTTGGTGGGCCCAAGGAACCCAAATCTGACTCTTAGCACCCTACTCTTTTATAAGCCTGAAACATCCTGATCTGCTAATTTTCACACACTTTAAATGTGATTAAAGAATACAGTGTTCAGAAATTATAATGTCTCTGGAAATAATCTGTAGTCTTTACATACATTTATTTTTGTAAATATGTCTTTATTTCACAGTTATGACAAGATCTGAACTATTAGAACATTTTCCTTCCAGGACAGCTGACATTTTGTAGATATTGGTCCAGACAGTAAGATGTCTTCCTCTCACTACCTTCCCCATTTCTGTGCTCTGCAGGCTAAATAATAACCACATCACCAACATGGGAGCCAACATAATGGCAGAAGCCCTAGATCATAACACTGTTTTGGAGGACCTTAGGTAAGTATTAAATGTGAAAACCCCACTAGACAAGTGTTGAACAGTTTTCTTCTGCTTTGTTATAATTGACCTCATGTTGTAGGATACATGTTTACAGACCATTGTGTTCAATAATGGTCTAGTAGGCCACAAACCACATGATCAGTAATTTGGCTACATGTTGACATATTGCACAAAAGACACCCAAGTCTGGTATATGTGGCAGCTAGTTGTGCGGTTAGAAAATGACTAGACATTGGGGCACATTTACAAATCCCAAAATTACGTCATCAGTATTTGATCAGTGGGGGTCTGATACCCGGAACCCCCACCAATCAGCTGTTTGAGAAGGCATTTTTGACAGTTCCTTTGAAAAATGAAAGGTAGAATCTGATTGGTTGCTATGGGCAACTAAGCCAGTTCTACTTTTCACCAGTTTGATAAATGACCCCATAACTGTTTTGAGTTCAGCAAGTCTATATGAATCTTGGTGGTACTTGTATCGCTCTTCACAGTGCCGCACTGCCTTATATCTCCTCCCTCATATCTGTCTACCACCCTATTCATATTCTCTGTTCTCTCCTTAATCTAAGACTAACATCCTCCATTATTTATACCTCAAACTCTCATGTCCAAGACGTTTCTCAAACTGCACCACTTCTATGGAATGCACTATCCAGACAATAACTTTAATTTCCAACATCCATATTTTTAAGTATTCCCTAAAAAGCATATTTTTAAGAAGGCTTTTAACATTCCCTAATTTGATTCTTCTCCTATATAAAGACTTTAAGTATGATATCATTATTAGATATTGCACCAATATACAATCTTTAGGTGAATAATGTATCTATTGAGTTACTTATAGAATGCACTTTTTTTCAGTTTACATAAAAACCCTCTCACCCTTGATGAGAAGGAACCTTTTCATATGACGTCAAGGATTAGAACCTGATTCCAGAATAAAAAAAAACTGAAGATCAAGAGGAACAGAGGAAACTACAAGCACTGGGTCCTGTTACACGTTACTGGTCATGGCAATATGCTATGCATATTACTTATTATGACATATTACTATGTTACATTCTCAACACTGTGAAAGCCATTTACAATCTATACATTTTATGTTTAAACACAAATTTCTTATTTCTAAAGAATATTAAGTAAATACCTACAGCGCATAACATGTTAAATAATAGATGATAATTTCCTAGGAAATCAAAGGGTTTCATGTATAAATAAGAGTGTACTTGTATACAGTTCATGGTTTTTCAGCACGCAAAACATATACTCCCGAAAAAGCTTATACGATGTTCACAGAGACTGCAAGTGATGGAGGATCAGAATTTGTTCTGTCATGATCCTCTAGCTCAAGTGATAATGATAAACCTCCTCAGATGCGGCAGGAGCATGAGGGTACGGCCACATGGTCAGGCTTCCTAATGCAGTTTTGGAAGCCAGAATCAGAATTTTTGAATTCACAGTATTGTGTATCATGTATTATAGCCAGCATGTTAGGGGCACTTTGAGGTTTTCTGCATAAAGGGATGAGAAAATTACAGATAACATACAGATAAATTATTTTGGTGTAGTTTTAAAAATGGGGTCACTACTGGGGGTTTGCCATCTTTCTGTAGGTTTAGAGCTTCTTCAAGCATCAACCAATCATGCAAAAATTGGGCCCCAAAAGTATTACACTGCTCCTTCATTTCCAGGCAATGCCACGTGTACAGACAGCAGATTTAAGGAACACTGGAGGTACTTCAGAACTTAGAAATATCTTGATAAAATTGGAAGTGCCTTTCTTCACTCAAAAATATACCTTCTAAATTAGGGCATTTGTGACAAAACAAAAAAAATGTAATTTTACACTTTTGAGGCCTGATTTGCACTAATTTCAGCAGAAAAAGGGCCAAAATATTCATTATAGGGCATGAAGACATAGGAAACCCCAATGTTGACAACACCAGTGTGTACATAAAATGCATACATTGATATAATACAGGTGATGCTTACTATTACATTACATCATTAGCTTAAAGGGGTTGTCTCATCACAGACAATGGGGGCATATCGCTAGGATATGCCCCTATTGCCTTATAGGTGTGGTCCCACCACTGGGCCCTGCTAGGTGGTGGTTGGAGTACTCCGGTCCGGCCACCACTAAGCACGCTCCCTATAAAAGTGAGCATGACCGGCCACCGCTCCCATTCACTTCTATGGGCCCAACTGAAATAGTCGAGCCAGCACTCGGCTATTTTCCGCTGCCCCATAGAAAATCAATGGAGGGTGGCTGTGCATGCGTAGTGTGCCCTCCAACACTTTCGGGGCTCCATTCTCGATATAGGTGTGGGTCCCAGCGATGGGACCCGCATCTATAAGACAATGGGGGCATATCCTAGCGCTATGCCCCCATTGTCTGTGATGAGACAACCCCTTTAAGGAAACTTTTATATGGTCAGTATTTCAGTATTTGAAACCAAAACCAGGAGTTGATCCTACAGAGAAAAAGTATAATGAAAATATTTGTGTCTCCTTTGTGTTTGGAATCAACTCCTGTTTTTGGCTCATGAAATATACTGACCGTTTGAAAGTGCCCTTATACAGAGGTGTCATCCTATAAAAACTGTCAGGCTTATAATGTATGAGGAGGTAGTTGGCAGTCCCCACAGTTTGTGTAATATTTCTTGGTGTGGACTTGAAAATAAAGTACATACTTCCCAACCATCCCGGATCTGGCAGGACAGCCCTGGATTTCAGGGAGCTTTCCTGTGGTCCCAGGAGGGCCGAGGTATGTCCCGCTCTCAACTGTTGACAGTTGATTGCAGTGGTGAAGCAGGAGCTGTCCGCTCCTTGCTTCTCCTTTCAACTTTACCACCAGCTCTCCCGAGCAGGCATGATGCACTCGCCCATAGCACTGCTGGGCTGTGTAGGAGGAGCGTGCAGGCCGATTCCCGAGCCGTCACGCTCCTTCTACACAGCCCAGCAGGGTGATGTGTAACTGTATCGTGCCTGGTTGAGAGCACAGGATGTGTTCTAATTATCAGGGGAGCTCCTAGGTGAGTAGTATTTTTTTATTTTATTAACTGACGTGGCACTACTGAAAAGGGGGCATGGCTACTGTGAGGGGACAGTTTGGGCATATCTACAGTAGGGGCACAATGTGGGCATATCCACTGTGTGGGCACAATGTGGGCATAACTAATGTGAGGGGGCGCAATGTGGGCATAACTACTATGATGGAGCACAATGTGGGCATAACTGCTGTGAGGGGGACAATGTGGGCATTAATACTGTGAGCAGGCGCAATGTAGATTTAACTTCTGTGTGAGGGCATTAAGGGGATGTATAGATATTGGGTATGTATAGACATGCATTGAGCTTTGTCAGAGGCGTGGCTTAATATAAAAAAAAATGGCTGTGGTCTACGCTGCTATTGTCCCCCTGATTTTCAAAAGTTGGTAGGTGTGCAGGTACTATAATAAATATGACTAGATTTTAGACTGAAAAATCCATAGGTATTTTCTGCAACAAATCCAAAAGTTATCACTGTTGCTCAGGCTGGATGTTAAATTTGGTGTATGTCTAAACAGTTTATTTATACCAAATATTGGTTGGCTTAGTGTAATAGTAGTGCAGAATTTTGATGGGATTTTGGCGCATAATAGACAACAACCTCTTTTCCTTGAAGCCACTCCTATTTCCTGTTAAGCCACACTACCTTATTGGACTAGGCACAGATAATTTTTCTAAACCTAGATGAACCAAGCTGCGCTAAAAGTAGCATTTCTACTGACTTCAGAAAGATCCATCATGATACTCCATACCCAACCCGAGTTTTTTTCTGTGTTTTTGTGTGTTTGTGTTTCAACATCTGCTCTAAATGTTAGCTGTCAAAATATTACACTTGGACATTTATTTATTGAGGAAAATGATCCAATATCAAATTTCTGAGACTAGCAAAGGTATGTGAACGTATACTTTCAGTACCCTTGAGCAGCAATAACTGCAACTAAATGTTGCAGCTGTACCAAACAGCTTTAAAGAGACCCTGTCACCACAGAGTATGCCAAGTTATATTACAGTAGGGAGGAGGTACAAATAATTAACCCCTTAAGGACCTGTGCTGTACATGTACGGCACTGGTGGACGCGACTTAAGGACCAGCGCCGTACACCCGCCCGATCAGCGGCAGGGGTCCGACAGTCACTGACAGCCGGACCCCTGCTGCATATGCCGCTGGAAACACAGATGGCGGCGTATTTACCCCTTGTATACCGCGGTCAAAGCCGACCACAGCATGCATCGGGTCCCGGTGTTGGTACAGTGACGGGGACCCGATAGCAGAGAAGCCAGCCTGATGCCTTCCATAGGCATCGGGGCTTGCCCTCTACAGAAGCCTGTGAGATCCAGCCCTTAGGCTGGGTCTCACAGGCAGGCTGTCAGCATACAAGCTGACATGCAATGCATTACAATACACAATGTATTGTAATGCATTGCAGAGGCGATCAGACCCCCAGAAGTTGTGTGTATATGTATGTGTGTGTGTATATATGTGTATATATATATATATATATATTATACCATAAATATATATATATATATATAAATACCCATATTAATTGCATTTTCTTGGGGGGGGGGGGTTATTTGAATGGCATCACAGTCATTTATTGAAATAAATTTACTGTGATGCCATTCAACTATTCAAGAAACCACTCTTTTTTTTCTATTTTTACGGCAGAGGATTCTGGCAGGCAGTTCCGTCGCCTGCCTGCCGGTTTGCAATCCGGATGCAAACTGATGGCATTTGTCAGACAGATCCAGATGCGGATCCGTCTGACAAATGCATTGAAATACCAGATCCATCTCCGGTGTCATCCGGAAAAACGGATCCGATATTATTATTTTTTTGCATTTTTAAAGGTCTGCGCATGCGCAGACTGGGAAGCCAGCACTAATACACTTCAATGTAAATTAATGCCGGATCCGACATGCTGCGGTATTTTCTTCGTCCAAAAAACGTAAGAGGGGACTGAACTGATGCATCCTGAACGGATTGCTCTCGATTCAGAATGCATTAGGATAAAACTGATCAGTTATTTCTCGGTATTGAGCTCCTGTGACAGAACTCAATACCGGAAAACAAAAACGCTAGTGTGAAAGTACCCTTACATTTATTTATTTTTTACTAACCTGATCTAGCCCTTTTATACATCTGTCCCTGATCTGCTTTGCTGTGAAGTTAATTGTGGTGGGAAGATGCTGGGGAAGCTCAGGTTGCTCCAGCGATCTTCACTGGCTTCAATTCACAGTTTTGGTGTTAAACTGTGAGCTCTCGAAAATTATCTCAAGATCTCGCATTATAGCACACATTATGGTATTATTTTCTCGGATAGTGACATCACACCACAAGGCATGTCGATAACTTCCTGGCGGCGACTTTTTTGAAGGAGTCGGGAAATATAATGGGGCGCGTGCGATCTTTACTCTTCATTATTATTAAAATACATTTTTTTAAATTATTTATATTTAGAATTATTATTGAGGTGGAAACATTTTAAAACTTTATTTAATTTGGGTAGTTTGTTTGGTGATAGGGTATGTTTAAGGTCTGGACTTCCACTTGTTCATTTCAAAACCTTAAATTTCCTCTTTAACCATTCTTTGGTAAAATTACTTGTGGGCTTAGGGTCTTTATCTTGCTGCATGACCCAAATTCTCTTGAGATTCAGCTCACTGAAAGATGTACTGACATTTTCCTTTAGAATTCGCTGGTATAATTCAGAATTTGTTGTTCCGTCAATAATGGCAAGATGTCCTGGCCCAAACTTTGATACAACTGTGTTTCACAAACGGGATGAGGTTTTTATGCTTGGATGCAGTGTTTTCTGTTTTATTGTCTAAAATTTCCTCCATTTGTACACAGTCTGACTATGGATTGGTGGAGTCCAAACTGTTTAGAGATGGTTTTGTAACCTTTTCCAGCCTGATGAGCATCAACAACTCTTCTTCTGAAGTTCTTAGAAATCTCAGTTCATCTCGTGATAAACTTTGTCAAACATGTGTTGTGAAAATCATACTTTGATAGAACCCTGTTCACACCTGACTCTAATTTCATCATCAAATTATCTGCTAATTCTAAAGGATAACTCACAGATGTGATATTGCATCATTTTCTTCAATAAATAATATGTTTGATTTGGTTATCTTTATCTACTTGTAGGACTTGTGTGAATCTGATATAGTTTACGTCAAATTTATGCAGAAATATAGAAAATTCTGAAGGGTTAACAAACTTTCAAGCACCAATGTATGTGATGTGTACATCCTATGACTTCACACGGCTGTAACTAATGCAGTTTCACTCTGCTTTTGTTAATGTTTAATTTGAAAATGTCAATAAACACTTTAAAAAAAATTAAAAGGGAGGTTATTTGTCACATAAAAATATACCCCACAGTTGCCTTTTTCCACTTATGTAAAATGTTGACGTCTGTATTATAGGTTTATTTCTTTATGTACTGGAATGCAATAAATGCTAACATTTTACAATGAATATATGATCTTCATTTCTACTCATTGACAAAAAAAATAACGCACCAAGTAACATAGAATGTGTCGGCAGATAAGAACCATTTGGCCCATCTAGTCTGCCCAATATACTGAGTACTATGGATAGCCCCTGGCCCTATCTTATATGAAGGATAGCCTTATGCCTATCCCAGGCATGCTTAAACTCCTTCACTGTATTTGCAGCTACCACTTCTGCAGGAAGGCTATTCCATGCATTCACTACTCTCTCAGTAAAGTAATACTTCCTGATATTACTTTTAAACCTTTGCCCTTAGTAGGAGTTGGAATGGAACACACTTTATATGTGTGCATGCAATGATGATATATGTAAGTGATTACAATCTTAGAGCAAAAGGATAATTTTATTGGGTTAAATTGAACAACTGAAAGGAGGATCTAGTACCCTATTGGGATGCCTCTAGCCTGGATACAAGATGAGATACAGTTGGACATGGAGGCATAAAGGTTCCGTATGGTATCCTGAAGCACATTTGCCCCCAGATGTTTTAGCTGGTCCTGTAAATCCTCAGATTGCTGAAGCTGGCATCTCAACTGGCTCCATAAATGCTCGATTGGTAAATCTGGCGACTGGACAGGCCTAATGCAATGGCTTCCCTGATCATCAAACAGCTCCTCAGCGAAGGCAGAATTGGAGCGCTCACCACGAGGCCTTCATACCCAAACCCGATCATGATCAGATCCCAAACAGAACCTGGATTCATCTCTACATTCTATAGCAGTCCAGGTTTCTGCTGTGGTGTTAACGACAACAGTGTATCTCCTGAAAATTAACTTATAGCGTTATCACTCCTCCATTGTACTGTACAATTGGCACAATTAAGTCAGGCAGGTAGTGTTCTCCTCTCCATTCACCAAACCCAGTCTCATCCATCAGACTGCCAGTTAGAGAAGTGCGATTCATCATTCCACAAAACACACTTCCATTGCTCCAATGTGCTTTGCACCACTCCATCTGATGCTTGGTAATGTAAGGCTTGCATGCAGCTGCTTGGCCATACAAACCAATGCCATGAACATCACAGCGCACAGTTTTTGTGCTGATGTTAATGTCAGAGGAGGTTTGTAATGGATTGTTGGTGATTTTTATATCCTATGCACCTTAAAGGGGTTGGCTACTCTTTAAATACTCTCCACTACAGTGTGGCAGGCAGGGAAAAAATGAAGTCCCTAATATACTTCATTAAACACACCTGCCTGCTTCTCTTTCAGTTATAAGCCACTCCCCCTTAGTCCTGCTCTACCTTGCAGCTGAGTTCGTCCATGGCTGCACGCGACATGGAGGAGCTTGAGAGGAAGCTCGTCCATGCGCATGTGCAGTCTGCTCCTGTCATTGGTCGGCTCCCCCGCTGCCCGCTCCAACTGTGACAGGAATCAGCTGCTTGTTCCCTCTACAAACAGCTGATTCCTGTCAGAAGCTGGCTGTGATAAAAACCTTCCGAGTCCCTACTGCAGAAGCTACTTAGTCAATCCCCATCCCCCCCTGCACTATCACCACACAGCCGACCCGCTAAGCCACGCCCACCGGTTCCGTTATGCCATGCCCCCTGCAACCAACAGGCAAAGCAGGACATCTAGCCAGGAACTATGATTTTTGTGTATATATGTATGTATATATATATATACAGTCATGTGAAAAAATTAGGACACCCTTTGAAAGCATGTGGTTTTTTGTAACATTTTTAATAAATGGTTATTTCATCTCCGTTTCAACAATACAGAGAGATTAAAGTAATCCAACTAAACAAAGAAAACTGAAGAAAAGTCTTTTCAAGATCTTCTGTAAATGTCATTCTACAAAAATGCCTATTCTAACTGAGGAAAAAGATAGGACACCCTCACATGTATTCCCTCTTAAATTGGCTCAGATCTCACACAGGTATATCACACCAGGTGCACATAATTAGTAGATCGTTACTCTGCATGTTGAATGAGGCTTGCACTATTTAAACCTCAGACATTTAGTTTGGTGTGCTCCTGACTGTTGAAGTGAGAGTGAGCACCATGGTGAGAGCAAAAGAGCTGTCAGAGGACTTCAGAAAAAAGATTGTAGCAGCCTATGAGTCTGGGAAGGGATTTAAAAAGATCTCAAAAGATTTTGAAATCAGCCATTCCACTGTCCGGAAGATAGTCTACAAGTGGAGGGCTTTCAAAACAACTGCCAACATGCCCAGGACTGGTCGCCCCAGCAAGTTCACCCCAAGAGCAGACCGCAAGATGCTAAAAGAGGTATCCAAAAACCCTAAAGTGTCATCTCGAGAACTACAGCAGGCTCTGGCTACTGTTGATGTAGAAGTACATGCCTCTACAATCAGAAAGAGACTGTACAAGTTTAACTTGCATGGGAGGTGTGCAAGGAGGAAACCTTTGCTTTCCAAGAGAAACATCGAGGCCAGACTGACATTTGCCAGCGATAAAGTTGACAAAGACCAGGACTTCTGGAATAATGTTCTTTGGACAGATGAGTCCAAAATTGAATTATTTGGACACAACAGCAGAGGACATGTTTGGCGTAAACCAAACACAGCATTCCAAGAAAAGAACCTCATACCAACTGTGAAGCATGGAGGTGGAAGTGTCATGGTTTGGGGCTGCTTTGCTGCAGCAGGACCTGGTCAGCTCACCATCATAGAATCCACGATGAATTCTACTGTGTATCAGAAGGTGCTTGAAGAACATGTGAGACCATCAGTTAGAAAATTAAAGCTGAAGCGGAACTGGACCATGCAACATGACAATGACCCAAAACATACTAGTAAATCAACCAAAGATTGGCTGAAAAAGAAGAAATGGAGAGTCCTGGAATGGCCAAGTCA